>NC_068937.1:100496820-100621122 GCF_016801865.2 Culex pipiens pallens | reverse complement strand
ACTTTTTCGTTTGACTCTTTTTTAGTTTGTACACCGTTGGCTGGTTAAAGTCAAACTAAAAATTGACGTACTGTCACATTTTACACGGCGCTCACGTACGCTATCAAAACAAACGTTTGGTAGTGTGTGTGAACTCCGTGTAAAAGGGATGTCAAACTAAAATGTGACCCCGCTCGTTTGACAACAGTTGGTGTCAAACCATCGGGGCTTAAGTGTATTTTGCAAATAGCTCATCCAGTTCCAAAGTCCGTGTTTCGCCCAATCGTTGAATGACTCTCCGTTCGTCAGCAAATCTCATCAATTCGATCCTGGTCGATAATTGGCTCAGCACATCCAATCTTCAACACCTTTCCTCTCGAAACAAAAAAATGAAGATCATGAACGTTCCGATCACCGCTTAAACGTATCAATTTTGACTGTTCAGAGGACCTGTAATTTCTTGACCACCCCCACCATTACCAAGCGCGCAGATCAACGCCGATTGGTGTCATCTTTCAAATCACCGACTTTAATAACCCGGTGCACGTCAAATTAGTCTTAGTGACCATCAGGTATTACCAGTTAAACCGAGATGGTACGTGCACTTCAACTGCAACTTAACGATGACTTGCACATTCCGTCAAGTTCTGTGTATTCTTGGAAAAAGTGTCAAAAAAAACAACAAACTTGTCCCCGGTTTTTTTCGGCCGGTTCTTGACCCCGGAAACCGGTTCAAGATCAAGTCCTTCTGCAGGGCGTTCCAGCGTGGCCTTATTCTAGAAAGGAAGGGGCGGTCATCAACCCGGCTTGGGAACCGACCAGGAAACGGAAAGTCCTTGTAGATTTGCGTAATTGTGAAGGCGCGCGCACCACGCACTTGCGTCTCCACTAAAAAAAAAAGCAACGGACACCTCTCGGAGATCAGAACTAGATGATCATGCGAGTTCAGAACCGCCTGTGTCCGTCCGTACTAATTGCACGACAATTGAGCCTAATCACGCGCGCAAAGTGGCTCCTCCGGTAGACACACACAGGTGGTGGTCAGACTTCAATGTCAAGTGCACGTGCGCGCGAAGCAGGAAGGAAGTCGATCCGAACGGTCTCTGTTTTTGGAGTGCGTGCAGGGGCTGCTAGAACCGGTTTGAGGCAAGTGCCCTTTGTCTAGTTTGAGTTAGTTGCTGAAAAGTACACAAGCTTTTCGGAATTCCTTTTGATCTGGTTGATTATATTTTTGTATTTATTTTTTTAATTACAATGCATCTACAGCACAAGTTTTCACAGAGTTATTCAGAACGCGCGTCCAATCTCTACTGATTGACGTTGAAATATGTCTAGTTTTATTTCCAAACCATTAACAAAACGATATGTCTTAAAAAGACATTAAACACGCTACTACCGTTCACACCATTAACCCCCGTACAAATAGCTCAGCAATTAGTTACCCATTTCCGAGGATTCGATCGGCAAGTACATAGACAGATCAAACAACTTAAGCCGGCGGCCCAGCATAATCACACCTCCAAGTACCGCGAGCAAATGGCATTCCGCACTCACATGGCGTTTTCAAAATAAAGTCATTATCTTGGAGTCGGAGTTGAACCTACGGAATGGCATCTGCTTCCCAGCCAATAAGACTTAGAATTTGAGTCTGAGACCGGCCAAGGCTGAGAATCACCCGTAAATCAGCGTTCTGAATCACTAAAATTGCTCGCGAGCCGGATACACACTTGTTAAAACCCACTACAAATTGCCAATTGTTTCTGGTTTAGAATTCTGGACCCGATCTCCGGGTACCTTATTTCGTATGCAAGTGGCCTCGTGGCAGTTCCCCGACGACGTGTGAGTTACGGGACTCCCCATCGAAGTGTCCGGCGGGACATTCCTGGTCTCGTGATCTCGTGGGGATGTCCAGGAAAAGTCCCTTTTGAAAAATCCACAATAACTTCTCCAAGGGCCGCTGACCTCGCAAGTTCAGCTTCTGACGCAACTCAGTCGGAACTACAGTACCGTGACTGTGCAGATTTTAAGGTATCGCGTGCGCAGGGTAAAGAATTTGGAGATTTGGCCACACGCGCGCGGAGCTTCTTCAAGGTCTCCACCATCGTCGTCATCGATCTTCGATGGTGGTTGCGGCGAAACTTCGCCGCAAGACGTGCGAGTGAGGAATTAATTAGCCGATTCTCGGACGATGGCTGCCGAGGAGAGACGGTGTGCTGGCTTGTCATATTGGGCATTTCGTCCAAATTTGGTTGAAAACAATTCAAAATTAGGCTTTCTAGTCGAAAATTTACTAATACATTCACACCTCTGAGTGCCGCAGAAGTTGGTTGCTTGCATCAGATCTGCTTTCTCTTTCTGGCAAAAGTTTTTTGTCATGCCTACCGCCCGATGACAGCTAACATTTTTCGCAGAGATAGTGACAGCTCAAGCTCGATCTTTGCTTGCACCAGGACACAGTGACGAGAAGTTCGTTATTTTTGAGCTAAATTATATTTTATTCCCTAGGCCCAAAAAGCCTCATTTGGATAAAAATTAAATTTAAAATACAGTCCAGACTCGATTATCCGAAGCCTCGATTATCCGAAGTTTTGATTATCCGAAGGTTTGTATGAGACTTCGGATAATCGAATCACGAACAAAATAAATTTTTTTTTCGTAATTTTTTTATTATCTTTTATTATCTTTCATCTGCCCGGTTATAACAAAATTCATGCCATTTCAATAACAAATACTGTTAAAACAACAGAAAGTGATATGGAATCTTCTTGAAAAATCAATTTTGGCATAAGGGTTTGAAAACAGTTTATGTTATCATAACAAAATTTGTTATTGGTCTGATATTGGTTGAAAGCCAAAACAACTTTGGAATAACATATTTTGTTATGGAAGAATATCTCCAAATGTTATTGGGATGATCGGATTAGTTGTTAAAATAACAAAAAAATAATAACAAATATTTGTTCGAAGAATAACTAAAACTGTTATAACAATAGCAATCCAATAACAAAAAAATCATAACGACGAATAACAAATCTCGTTATAAATAACATAAAATGTTATTGACCCAGTATTTTCAAATATCAAAAAATGTTATTCCCACGTTATTTCCGTCTGCTCGGGTTACTTTTAACATCAAATTCGAGTTCTGCGACCCCACTTTAGTCAATGCATTTGTCATGCAACTTCTAGAACTAGCTCTGTTTTTTAACTGCCACCCGATATGTCAGCCAACATATTTCGCAGGGACAGTGACAGCTCGAGTTAGACGCTGTGACGAGGAGCTCGTCATTTTTGGGTTAAATTATGTGTTTTTTTTTTACTGGGCCTAAAAGTCTTATACAGCCTTTAGTAAAGAAAGCTTCACTGTCATCACTGCCATGAACAGATTCTTTCTCAAAAGCGCCTAAAGTGGCAATACAGCACGACCCCAACGTTCTGCCGACCAACCGATCGATTGATCGTCTTCCCACTGAAGAAGTGCTGCACGAAAAATAGCTCGAAAAAATCAAGTTTTGCGCTTGTCTGCCGCGGTGTTACCTGACTTGATTGGGCGGTTCAGGGGGGGGGGCGTTAGTTGTTGTGACAGCAACGCATCAAACAATGTTACCAAATAGATCTGACCAGGTTGGTGGAAGTTTTCTCGGATAAATTAGGTCTCAAACAGTGTTGAAAACTAGACAAAATAAAACACATACCATTGGTTATAAAACAGCTCATTTACCCGTAAGAAAAAAGTCATGCTTGTGCTTGAACATCCTCCTACTTTGTAGATGTAAACAAAGCGTTACGCATTTTCTCTTTTTTTTCCAATACCTCCATACTAAAGTTAAGTGGTTTATGGATGGCCCCTTCAAGATTATTTCATAATACACAGAGTTTAAATTAAAATATTTTTCATAAAATTCAAAACCAGTTCAAGAATTTCTAGCATTTGACTCGAAATGTATTATTTATCTCGAAAACGCCTTTGAAATAGGTAGTTGAAAAGTAAGGGACTGTTCACAAACCACGTGGACTTTTTTGTTTCAATTGGGTCCTAACGTGAAGCTTAAAATCGTGATATTATTGTTCACAACGATAAACCTTATTTCCCTGAGTAAAATGACCCTTTTTACGACTGCAAAGGATTTAAAATTGATGTTTAACTCAATTTTCTATAATTAACTTCTTGACAGAAAGCATCCTACTTGACAGCTCGTTCCAAGGGGTCCATAGTTGATCCATTGCAAAATGTTGTTTTGCTAAAAAAAATTAGGAAAAATGAAAAAAAAACTTATCAGAAATGATTTTACTCGTGTTTTGACTGTTGTACATACAAATTTAGGACCCTATTCAAGCGATGCGTCACACGGTATGTTATCTTACGAAAAGCGCTATTTGAAATGTTGATGTCGACTTATCTTTTTGTTCACAAGGCATTAAACAACTCTTTGAAATTTTATAAAATATCAAGTCACGCTAAAAAAATGCATTTAAAAACCCTTTTTTATCATACAGCTACCCAGCCTAATCGGCTCGAGGCTCAAGCCAAAATTTTCACCGGGTCAATGAGCAGCAGGCCATGTTATCAAACGGAACAAAAAAACGTTTGATATAATGGACGAATGATATAATTCATTTGACATAACTGAGCAAATGAAATAGTTGAAGTGTTAGACAATGATCTTTTAAACTATAGATCAAATCATTGGGGTGCCAGGAGGCCATCATCACAGAGTGACTAAGAGTAAAAAATGGCATTTTTGATTTTTGGTTCCACTTCGCGGTACATCGCACGCCTGCTGTCGCAGCAAACCAAATGGAGCCAACAACTGAAATGACTTTTCTTCGGACTGTTCCCTCTGGGTCACTCTGTGCCACAACCATCTTAAAAGTTATCAGAACGACAATTGCTAAAACTCAGTCTGACATTGGGCCAACAGAAGGTTAACAAATAAACCGGGTGTTTTTAGAAGTGACAGCTGTTTCCCACACAGCACGGTGCCATAAACATACTCGTTTATCTGGTTAGAAAACTTTAATCAAATGACTGAAAACAAACTGAATAATGTGTAATGCTGATTCTCAGTGTACGGACGCACTGTTTGATCGACCAAAAGAAATAAAAAGCAAAAAAAGTAAACAAATAAACCCTTTTTTCCGATATCTATTTTCAGTCCAAATTGGGAATGAATCTGCCATCAGGAGCACAAACCACGTGATTTCTTCATGAAGTTATCGTTTTAGCTGCGAAAAACTTGAAAATTAAAAATCAAAGCATTGATATCTTATGCGCTATCATTTGACAGCTAGTGCTTTTGTTGTGGGCTCTCAATTGACAACCGAACTAATGTCGACTTCTGTCAGTTAGGTGAAACATTATATCTAAGAGTGACTTGCTTGGCATTACCTGCGTTTTAAGTGGAAGCATTTCTTGACAAATTGCTTGATACATTAGAGAATGCAACGCACCCATCAACGATACAACCACTTTAAAGATCGTCAAGCTCCCTTATACCATTACCATAATCGCCTAATCAGCTGAATCATTCCCAATCGTGCCAAGCATTATAACAACCGTCAACCTTGACTGCGTCACGTCCTGAACCTGAACCTGCGCCAAGTCAATCCAAGTCCGATGAAGATAAAAATGTGCGCGATTACTCATTAAATTTGTCCACAGACACGGAGAGAATACCTCCGTCATCAACAGCAAAATCCACGCGGTCGACCATTTGAAAGGCTAATGTCCTAGATTCGAAAATTTGTCCACACACATTAGAAAACTGATTAACCTTCATCGAGCCCGAAGTAGATCCGAAGTCACTGTCTCGTCCGAAGGAGGAAGCGTGACTTCTGTCTGTCGCATAAACAACGCGATCCGCTTCCGCTTATTTTTATCCGATATTTTTGTATTTTTGGGTAATATTTAGCCAGTATGCTAATAATCCTCTTCGGGGCTTTCGAACCTGTTACCGCCGCAGTCTCGACGACGACGACGTGGTGATCCAAGGTGATCCGACGACTTAAGATATTGGACTGTTTCTCTCTCGTCGTGTCGCATGCAAGATCAGCTAAAATCGCTGCGTCGACTTCGTCGACGACGACGATGTTGTTTTCAAGCCTATTTCTGGTTTCTTTGGGGTAGCTATTAGGGTGAAGGTCACCCTAGTGGTACACCGTCTGAAAAGAATCCGAAAAATTACACAGAAATGAGCAAAATCATGCACGCGGTGAAGTGATGCTTCGCTATGTCGACTACGTCGACTTGGTGTGTTCTTCCGCAGAGTTCACGTTCTACAAAAAATCTGAATTTAATCTTGAAGTAGTGGGGTAACTTACCTTTAGCGTTATTCACCTTGATTATATCAAATGCAAACAACCCTACAGGTACGCATCTGTCAAAAACAACTGTTTACACCAACCACGTGTTTGTTGACACGTTCAAATGTTTCACGTTATGTTGACAAACATTTTCGTTCAAATTTTAACAACTTTCAAACGAAACTTCATTCGTGCCCACACCGGGCACAGATCACCCCTCGGGGTAAGTGGCCACTTATCACCTGTAAAGTGGACCCGTCACGTCAACCTTCGGGCCAGTTGCGGTCTCTTCTCCAACTATAGGTTGGAATTTGTAGAACAGTTGCGCGGCCGCTGCATTTGTGGGTCTATAAAATACTATTTTTGGCTAGATCGAGAAAAAAAAAACAAACCGGTTGTCCCTGGACACGGACAATGCCTAGACAGATTCCGATTCCCCGCGGGGGCATTGGACGCGATCGCAGATTTGGATGCGATCTTCGGGGAAGGACATTTGGGTAGATCGGTGGATCGAAATTAGATTTGTCGAGTGAGTCAGGGCGATGTCTGCAGGTTTTGCAGGTTTTATTTGTAGACGAATTTGTATGAATCAAAATGACTGATATTTTTTTTGAAGATTTCTTTTAAATTATCACTAATATTTTGTTTTCTTTTTTGTATGTTCAGGTTAGTTTGATTGTAAACAATATTTCACTTCTAAACGCGAATTGTAAGTAATATCCTTGAAACCTACAAAAAATCACAATATTACAAACATCGTCAATCGAAAACAAAAATTTTCTTTGACAGTTTGGCAAACTCATTTGGTCTTTTGTTATTGTTTTGGTTTTCCTGGCACAAAGTGATGCACTTACACTAAGGTAAACCAGGATGGTGCTTACTCACTTACCTACGCCTTGCATATTGATCTCGTAAGTGAATGTTTACATCTAGTACAGTGTTTCTCAACCTTTTGTGTTCCATTCCCCCCTTGGCTGATTTCCAAGAACTTCATTCCCCCCCTCCCCCCCCCCCCACCCTTCACACTTTATTTTAAAGTTATTGATTTCAATGCACAAATATAATCCCAAATTTTAGATGTTTACAGAATGATTGCAATTTTCATAACAAATTGAAGCGTAAACTACGAAATAAACTAAAGAACAGACAACGCAGGTTTGATTTTTTAAATGCGCTGTGGTTTACATCTGCTGTCCATTTTTATAAGAACGCAAATTTCACTTAAAGATTTCTAAACATTAGTACATTTTTTTATAAATTTATTTGAATGAATTAAAAATCAAAGAAATTATCATTTTTGATATTTTGTCTTTTACTGCTCATATTTAATTAAATAAAACTAACAAAAAATATCTCATGACAGTTTTATTAAATTTGTTTCTTTTTATTTTCACTAAACTACTCTTGTTTAATATGCAATTCAGTGTTCTGCTTATACTCTGATCGATTATAAAAATAATGTTAAAAATGCTTGGAGTGTTTGGAATAAGACAAAAACTCAGAAAAAAATATTACTTGAAAATATCATTTTTTTAAGCTTGAAGGTTTGCTACCTTCACAGCAATTTTAATAAATAGTATTCTCAAAACATGTAAAAAAAATTAAAATCTCTAAAATAATATTTGAAAACCTAACTTATCTTGAAGAACTGTCCAGTTATTGCTCGTCTCCAAAAAAAAAAAAAAACACACAAATGCCTGAGAAATATTGAAAAAATCATTTTGTATTGTTCCAAAAAAAGTCAAACTTCACAGATGAAGTTGAAACTTTTTAAAATGGAATTTTAAGAAAAAAAATAATCAAAGAAAGTGATAGTTGCATAGAATCGTCAAATAATGATATTTTTCTTGCATATACGTTTAAAGACATTCAATTTCTCTTGAATCCTCATTCCCCCCATAGAATGGCCAAATTCCCCCCCAGGGGGGAATTCCTCACCGGTTGAGAAACACTGATCTAGTATGAGCATTGTTTTGTTCGATTTATCAGTGTTAGTGTGATAAACTGTTTGTTTACATTGGTAGTTATGGATTCACATAAAATTACAACAAAAATTGTAAAATAAGTGTGGTTTTAATGTACAATTAAAAATCAAAATTTAAAAAATCCTCAAAATACCAAAATAAACTTCACACGCAGTGTCAACAAACGCCAGGTTTACCGTTTTTATCAATGAACGTTGTTGACCGGTGGATTTGCTGGTCCTGCCCACCCGGGTGCTTGACAAATAAACAAATCGTTTGTTTGGCTCATTATCGGCAACGATGTTTGCAGTTGCGAGCACACCTCTTCGAAGCCTTTGACATTGCAGCTGTTCAAGCTTACCGTCCCTCCTGTTACCAACCCTTTTGGGGTAGTCTCCGACATTAATCAGCAAAAACAGCTGATATGAATTTTTTTATCTGTTTTTATCATTTTTGAGATTGACAAGCAGCTCCTTTCGGTCTACCTCACCTTTAGCAGTGAGCGCATTGATTCGCTTCTTTCAAGAGCATCAACGCTAGCAATTTCAAAGGTTGTGCTACAACTGTCAAATACGCCAAGATTGCTTATTGTGAGGTGAACATAATTAATTTTTGATTTAAAATAATATTTTTTAACAATTTCAAAAATGAATATCAAACCTACCAATACAACCTCAACCAAAACGACCTTACGCACGTTTATGCAATGGTTTGATTACAGTTACATTAACTGCCCATTTTTTGATCGCTGTCATCGCCAAGGCATCCCCATAACACGATCGTCGCCGGCGGGGGGGTGGCTACGCTTCGAGGGGTCCACCATGTATGGAATTTTGTGAGTACGCGAAGCGAAAGGAAAGAAAAACGTTGAAAAGTCCACTCCGCAGCTGCAATTGTGAAGCACTCACACCCCTGGGGCGGGTGACAATTGATGGTCAAACTATGTTTCTGTTGTTGTGCGCGATTCGGACCGAACTTGAAATCGTACGAAATCTGTGCACAAAGAAATAAAATGTCGAACTGACCTTTGAGCTAATTGTTTGATGGCGTTCAGACGAGTGGTTTTGCAAGTTTGACAGAACTCTGATTTGACAGTTTGCTAATCAAATTCGAGTTACCTCAACGTTGATGAACCTTAAATCAATAAGGTTCAATGTCAATCAACTTTGAGGTAACATAAACGAAAAAATGGCTTTTTTCTGGATATATTCCGAGTTCTGTCTTCAAACATTCAGAACCAAAATAACCCAGGAATCCAAGAAATTTAAATAACAAATTTCGACGTTAAACCTCCACCAACGCGAACGAAAAAAGTTATCGGAGCAAACAACCTGACAACACGTGCCAAAACGATTTGTTTTGGCCGTGAAGCAGCGCGCACACGTGGAGGTTTGTTAGCGATGACCCCATAATGATCTGCAACGTAATCCAACGCGCGTTCCGAGGTGATGAGACCATGATCAGACAATTTTCGACCAGCCAAAATTCGACAAGCCCTTGACGATCGTTCGAGATGATTTAGGACCAATTTCTAAAGCTTTTATAGCTGAAAGCTTGTTGTAAGTCCCAGAAATAGAACAAGATCCGGTTTACACGAGGGGTCCCACTTAATTTGCTAGCATTTTTCAGCTCGAACCCAAAAATGACATCTGGGCATCTTCGGCCAGACCGGTTTCGGATCGCGTGATGTGGTATTCTGGTGCGTCGTCGTCGTCTTCTTTCTCAAGGACTGACGAACCGCGAGGGAGATCTTGGCGTGGAGCTGACGGACGCGAGGAGGTTCATTCATATGCAAATGGGTGCGATTTCTATTCGACCGGCGAAATCCGTCCTGGTCGCCTCGCCATCCATCGGAATTAGATTTGCTGTCGAAGTCGTCGGAGTTATGTGGTGCAGAACTACGTGGTAGGATTGGTTTAAAAGTGTTGAAGACGAACTCTTGCACTTCCTACGTTTGACAGATTGTCACCTATCGCATGATTTTCCTCAGATGTCAATGTAAACAATGATGTAGGTAAGCTTAAAAATTGCTTTCAGCCTGATCATGAGTGAACTTGTAAAGCTGTAAAATTTACCCAAAATTGAGTAAGAAGCAAACGGCTACTGATCTGAGACCAGCTCTGCGTTTGACAGACTCCGATCTTACCTTTATTGTTACTGAATTTTGTGTTGTCAAAACTGACATTTGTTTACCAAGGTCCATCAATTGAATGGTAGTTCTGTTTGGGTGTTCAACAATCAGTTGGTTGACCCGTAGATCTATCCAACAACCTGTTGAAATGCTACCTCCAAACAGTCATCGAAGCATAGGACATGACACCTGCTCACCAGTTTATAGACGTACCGACACCCACCTTCGCGCGACCACCTAAACCCGTGCGATTGCAAAACATATTGCACTTTAACTATAGTCAAAATGATTCTTTGGAAAATGCAAAATTCAGCTCACGGGCATAATTGCACACGAGGTTCTCGCGCGCTCACCACTAAACGGCCAGGTTATGCCGTAATTGGCCATCAAAGCTTCGATTAGGCGGTGGTGGTGGCGCGCGCGTATATTTGTCAATTCGGACGACCACGACCACGGCAGATCTACGTGACCACCTGGGCCTGAATGCCAAACTTGGAACTTGGGGCCGCCCCCCAAAGTGGGTCAGCGCGCGGACACTCCGACGGTTGACACTGAAAACCGTTGATACCGTTTTGCAATAATGGCGACCGTGACGGCCGGAGGACGATCCGATCGTGTGGTAGCTGTGCATTCCAAGCAGTTTTTCGGGGGGAAGGCATGTCGCCAAGGTGGAAGCGCTCAAATCAGCTGTCCCGAGTTGCTGCAACGGTGGATCGACAGGCGGTCAAGTTCAACGATCGCTAGATCAACCGCGAAAGCCCAGTAAACAGAACTTCTAGGATTACCATCCGGAATGAGTGGAAAAGTACCCCTCGACAATCCCGGCGTGCGGTTGTCAGCGGGATCGCCGACTTTCCTGCGTTATCCGGATTAGTCGCTCGCATTAAAAACAAGATTTAATTACACTTACATGAGCTGACGCTGACGGCGGTGGCGGCGACCACGCTAGGTCTAGTTTTCCACTAACCCTTGGCGCGCTACAGCAAGAACTTCCAGTTTTTGAACGGGTAGATCGGCGTAGAATCTGCCTGATCAGCCAAAGGATACGGTGTAAACAACTTTTCGCGTGCCAAGTCGATCAACAGCCCCGGTGAGTTCCACAGTAGCAGTAGCAAAGCAGTCGTGAGTCACTGTTGTTCAAGAACTTGAACACGAATCCTCGGGCCGTCTGACCTTACGGAAAATTCCGATCTAGGACAATTGACGTCACTAATGGGCTTCTGGCGAACGACCTGGTGATAATTGTTGGCCCACTTTGCGGCAATTGGAATGGGAGCAGAAGCAGAATTTTAAATCGAAGCTGAAGCAGAATTGGAGCAGAAGCAGAAAAGTTGACAGATTGACACAAGGCTGTGTATTATAGGTACGCATCATCTTGCTATGCATTAGTGAGAGTGAAGGAGAGTGGTACTCCGTACCACGAAAAGCAACACAATAACAAAGGAACAATTCTCGGATTAGTTTACAAAAAGACGTAAGAGCCAATCGCAAACATAGCCTTTTTTGCATCGGTATTCGACCTTCTTACGAAAAACCAATTTCAAAAATGCTTATGATTATTCATCTACACGTTTTTTAAGTGCCCCAAACTAAAAATATGCGATTTTGACAACTGCACACGCAATCGCGAGTATCTTACACGTACTTTTAGAATCACTCAGTTGTCTTCAAAACTGAACCGAAACCGGAATTTACTCATTTCTGACAGATTCCCCATTCACTCATTTCTGAGTAGGTTCGTTTTTTATGAAAACCGCGTTTTGACAGATTGACGGATTGACAGATTGACGGATTGACAAACTTCAGTGCGGTAGCAGAAGTTCCACGACTCTAAAGTCCGCTCTAGAGACGACCTACCAAATATCGCACCCCAAACCTAAAATCGCGTCCATTTGATCAAATTCAGATCGTTAAAGCGACTTGACTTTGTCCGAGCGTGTGCGCGCAACAGCTGAGTCAACTCCGAGCTCCGTCCCAAACTTTCCAATCAATTTCGCCAGCCGGTTTTTCGCACGACCCTGCCCGTTGACCGGTCCGCGGTCCCAGACCGGCTCTTTTTCTCGCATTTCAAGCCAAAAAGCGCTAAATTTATTCAAATTAACCGGTCTGCCGATGAACACCGCATGTGGACTTTGCACCGGTTTCCAGAACTCATCCAGTTGCGGTGCTTTCGATCACCCCGTCTCCAGAGTTATCTCACGAATTTACAAAAAACACGTGATCCCGGAACGTGATGTCTTCGCCGGGCAGGATCCGTCTGGACACACTCCGTCGCGCGCGCGCGCACTTTGTCCGCGCGGTGGAATGTCTCCAGTGCGGTGCGCAGTTATGAACTTGATAAGTTTACAATATTTTTGCGCGTATCATCGTAGCAGGCCGTGCTCGGCACAAAGGTTACCGCTAACATCTCGTCAACGCGCCGTAGTAGGCCGTCAGGTGAGGTTCTCTCGATTTAAAGCCGCTCCGCCATGATTGAGATGCGAGAGGCGCTTTTAAAAGCCCGGCTCGTACAATCTCCTCGGCAAGTTGTCGGAATGTCGTCGTGCCATGGAACACTAGATGGCGCAGCTTGCTGCGACCAAGCTTTTACACGGGTCTTCGGCCAAAAGTCGCTCGAGATCGTGTCCGCTGATCATGGCAGTCAAGGTCAGCTTACCTAACGGTCCGGTCCAGTTGTCTGTGGCTCGCATGTGTGAAATTGCATCTGGTCGCAACAATACACCCCACTTGGCCAAGTGAGAGGTCATTACGGAGCCGGGCTCGGAGTTTATGTCTCTAATGAAGGGTGATTTACATTCAGCGGTTTATGCTTTATTGCACTCCCGATGCACTTTTACAGGCGATTTTTTGAAGTGGCAGAGATTGACACTTTGGTGCAGTCAAGGAGCTTTCTACCAAAACAGAGTGCCATGACTTTGAACAAGCTTTAGTGAAACCGTGAAAGCTACTTGGATGACGTTTTTTGTTTGCTCTTTATTTGTAGGTCATTTTTTATTGTGATCAATAGACTAGGAGACCACGGTTCGTTAGGTATTAAGTGCCTTACCGCCGTGTAAGACTTGGTTCAATTTATAAATATTGCTTACCGAACCACACACACAAACAGACTTCTGGGATTGGAGAACAATGTACGGAACGGCGAGCATGAATCAGCTGATGAGTCAAGGTTAATTGCGGTTGTTGTTATTGTTTTGGAGTGGAAAAGTTGGGCGAGTAATACGATGAGCTGAAGTAATTGCTACTTACGAGAAGCCCTAGTAAATGTTATTGTTACTTAGGAAAAACCAACAAAATTATGACAGTTAACAACTATCCCATCCAAAATCACTCAGTTTCTAGCAAACTACTCAGGAAATGAGTTTAAGTCCATTCCTCAGAATTTGGGGCATTTTACTCAGATCTGAGTGACAGTTTTCTTGAAATTTTGAGTAAAATTCTCTCAAATCTGACGAATGGCATCAACACTCAATTTTGCGTAAGTTTGGTTTTCTCAAATTTCAGTGATTTCTGATAAACGTGAATCTGACAAAAGAACTACCAACTGCGTCGGGTACTTCATTAACAATGGAGTTAAAAGTGTAAACATTAGCTTCAGGAAAAAAATAAAAACAACCGATGACGGTTTGCAAGCAAACAATTTACCACTCCTGACTAGCTGTTATCATTCGCCAACCGTCCTCGATCCTTTACCATTATTTTGCTAATGCTTGTGAAGGAATTTTGACATTTATCATAATATCGATGTACAAAACCTTAAAAATGTCAAACGAAAAAGTCTACCAAAACAATGTAAAAGGAGCTCAGCAGTTGTCAGCTGTGGTGAACATGATGCATTGTTTGTTTACACATCGTCTTAAGTCCTTTAACGTTGTTTAGCCAGAAGTGTCAAACCATCAATGGTTTAGTTAAACTCACACACAACGAAAAAATACTGCAACTCTAAACGTAACCTTCTTTTACAGGAAAAGTTTCCAAAAACTGGCTGGAATGAAAGTTAAACTCGCCCCAACAGTCGTGCAATTTTTCTTGTTTTTGAAATGAATTCCTTTTACAGAGCGGATTCGTTACTTCGAATGGAACTGCTTTCGGATTAGCAATTCCGAATTCGTTTATTAGACCGACTCACAGCTGTCAAAAGCTTGAACTCAAGCGATAGAGTATGTGAAAAGGTGGTTGTCAAACTGTTCTACTGTTACGGAAGCAAACCACTGATAACTGTCAAAAAAAACACGCACATTCAAAATCCCTCTGTTTTCGGCAAAACCCGAACCTACTCCAAAATGAGTAAAGAAGGAAAATATCAGATTTGAGTTAATTTCACCCAAATCTAACCGTTGCTCAATTACTCATTTCTAAGTTGAATTGGTTTTGTAGACAACTAAGTGATTTGAAATGAGGGTGTATTGCACTCTTAATTGGAATTAAATATTTTTTAAATTGATAGACAACATTTTATTGAACTGACCTTAAAGCCCTTAAAGTCTCAATTTTCCACAGTTTAGTGCAATGATACTAACAATTTCCTCCCGTTATTTTCCCTTCCAATTACAGATTTCGATTTAGCACAAAAACAAACAAACAGTCAGCCAGTACCTGTGACGCTACCAGCAGTGATTTTATTCATATTTTACCTTTAAGGTAAGTGCACCAATTAGCGACTCCCTACCCAATGACGCACGCAATTAAGGTGGCGTGCTCCCGCTGCTCAATTACCGTCTAATAGTGAATCAATTGCCATGTACACGTACTTATCCTGTAAATTCCCTTCCGATCATCCGATCATAATGACCCGAATGACGTCTTTCGTCAACTGCCAAACGGCGCAAACTTTGCCATGCAATCGTCAAATTTGCGGTAAATCACAACTTTGCGCGGCGAAATTAGCATTTTTTGGCAAATTTCCGTCTGTCTTTGTCATTAGCACGACTTGGGTCCATGAAATTGCCATAAAACCTGGCCAGAACGTCACGATTTCAAACTTGCGTGGGAAGTTTTCAGGTTTAACAAAATGCGGGAAATTTCGTTTCGAGGACGGCAACAATGCTCGGCCCGGGTTGACTCAATCGAAGTTGCGTTTGAAATCGAGCAGTATCAAAGTGCTCGAAAATATCGGACTAACGTCAAACGCGGTCAAACCCTAACCTACAATTGTTGCATTGTCAAGCAAACAAAAAAAATCAAATTCCAATATCTCGAAACTGCTTGATTAGTTTGAACACTCACACACAACCTGCCAAACTAGTCGAACCGCGCAAGGGTGAGGCAACTGCATCTGTCAGCGTCGATCGACGACAAGTGGCTGGCCAAATCTTTCCCAAAACCGTTGACTGATTTTGGAGCCGTGTTACGTCACACACCGTTAAACCAGGACAAATCCCAACTACCGGTTGTGGATTTGTTCCAAACTCGTTTGACCAGCTACCCTAACCTCAAACGAACTGTCAGGTACTGTTAAGTCAGAGATAAACGGAAGAGACATCTGTTTACGCTTTTTTCCGAAACTGTCAAATTTAACGAGAAGCACACGCTAATTTCAAAACAATCACATCTTTGACAGTTTTAAGTCCGTTTGTCTTGGCAGTTTACCGACCTGGGGTTCGATTAGCTGTCTTGACACCGTGACCTGCCCCCCTTCTGTCGTGGCCTCCTTCGGCGGAAGAAACCGGAGATTTGGCAAATGTTTTCGGTGATTTACGCTCCGTTCTCTTGGTGGATTACCTTCGCTGCGGAAATTGTTGCCCAATTTTTTGTGGCTGTGATATGCAGCTCGCTTAAATAGTTGCAATGTCTGCGATGAGGCCCGCGAATTACCACTTTTGGACAGTTTTGCGAGGTTGGTGCACTTTGTGTTGAACCTGGTTGAAAGTGGTTAATCGTAGTTAATCGTGTAGCAGAGTTCTTTTTTAGTTGGGGTCTTGGAGCTGTTCACTTTCATTCGAGCAGTTTTTGCTTTTTTCTACAATGTATTCCTTATGGTTATGGGAGAACTGTCATTTCTATCACTCTAATCGGGTGCTCCATTCTTTTTTTAAATTTAGTATTCTAGTCTTTAAGTCTTTAGGTCTTAAAGTCTTCAAGTCTTATTTAAGTCTTCAAGTCTTCAAGTATTCAAGTCTTTAGGTCTTCAGTCTTCAGCCTTCAGATCTTCAAGTCTCCAGGTCTTCAAGTCTTCAGATTTCAACTTAAACGTTCACAAGTCTACTAGTCATCAAGACTTCAAGCCACCAAGTCTGGTCCTTCAAATCCCCATGTCTTCAAGCTTGAAAGCCTTCAATGCCTCTAATTTACACATTTTCACCACGAAAGTCACAGCTGTTCGAACTGCCAGTTCCCATATCGTCAAGATCCACCGGCGGAACTCTTCAATGTTGTCAACGCTGTTGTGATCTACCCGGTACCCTCACGGTCGTGAGGACACTTTCTACAAGGTTGCTCAACGGTTCGGCGCTTCCGAGCGCGCCGACCTTGGCTATCATGCCGGGATCCGGTTGACCGATCGTCCGCGTCGCGTCACGACGGAAGCGCCCATCGAACCGTGCCAGATGCAACCAAATAGATCAACGCTGGCGGTTATTAAACGGTTCGTTGCCAGGCCCCGAGATCTAGCACCGGGGTGCTAACTGGTTTGATTACGGCCGACGTCGCAGACGTGTGTTGACTCTTCTGTAGAAATTGGTATTCCTCCGGGAATACCAGGATGTTTGCGGTGGTGACAGGCGGAATCTCTCCCGGGTGAAAGATCGGATCATGATCGGGAGATGACGTCAACGCCGGTGGCATGACTCCTCGGATTGGCCTACTGAAGCTTGACACTAATGGCTTCACGGCTCGTTGGACGTGTGTCGTCGTTGGCCCAGAACTTGGTGGCACAGTTTGCGTGCGGCGGAATATCCCGGCGATCGCCGACCGGAAGATCGCCGAGCCAGTCTTCGGTAGTCGCTCCATCAAGCGGTGTGAGCTGGAGCAGAAAAAGAAGCTAAAGTTAATAACAGGGCCAACGCGCGCGGCTACCGCGAAAGGGAAAACCATGAAAGCAAAACAAAATACCAAAAGTCAAGGTCGCGGAGGCACCGCCGCCACGGTACGGGTGAAATTGGACCAAGGTCGGACCGGGCTCAGACTTACTGACTGACTTCTTCATCGGTGCCCATTATGACGCGTGTGATTGGCCGGAGACGGTGCTGAGGATCGCGGCGTGATTTGAGCCGGCCCCGAACAGCTGTGGGGCGGAGACTTGGTGAAGTGAAAGTTGAATGGACTGAGAGGTGGCTTAAGTCACCGCGGGTTAAGTCATCGATCCGAGGAAGCTGGAGATTAGGTTGCCTAAGGGTTGGGTGAACTGGAGCTTGGAAAGTTACGACTTGCATACTTATGGACTGGAAGACTTGTAGATTTGAAGACTGTAGACTTGAAGATTTGTAGACTTGAATACTTGTAGACTTGAAGACCTGTAGGTTTGTAGAATTGTAGACTTGTAGATTTAAAGACTTGTACATTTGAAGAACTGAAGACTTTCAGACTGGAAAACATGTAGACTTGAAGATTTGAAGACTGTAGACTTGATAACTTGAGATTTGTAGACTTGAATACTTGAAGACTTGTGGATACGTAGACTTGTATACTTGAAGGTTTGTAGACACGATGGCCTGTAGATTTGAAGACCTGTAGAATTGATGATTTGTAGCATGAAGACCTGTAGTTTTGGAGACTTGTTTTTTTTTAACAACTGAAGACTTTTAGAGTGGAAAACAGTTAGACTTGAAGATTTGTAGATTGGATGTCTGTAGACTTGGTAATTTGTAGATTTGATTTTGAAGATTTGTAGACTTGATTGAAGATTTGTAGACTTGAAGACCTATAGATTTGAAGACCTGTAGCATTGAAGATTTTTAGACTTGTAGATTTGAAGACTGTAGACTTGGTAACTTGTAGATTTGTAGACTTGTAAGATTTGTAGACTTGAAGACCTGTAGAGTTGAAGATTTGTAGACGTGAAGACTTGTAGACTTGAAGATTTGTAGAATTGAAGACCTGTAGATTTGAAGACTTGTAGAATTGAAGATTTGTAGACTTGAAGACTTGTAAACTTGATGATTTGTAGACTTGTAGACCTGTAGTTTTGAAGACTTATATATTTGAAGAACTGAAGACTTTTAGACTGGAAAACAGTTAGATTTGAAGACTGTAGACTTGGTAATTTTTAGATTTGTAGACTTGAAGATTTGTAGCCCAATAGACTTGTAGATTTGTAGACTTGTAAGATTTGTAGACTTGAAGACCTGAAGAATTGAAGATTTGTAGACTTGAAGACTTGTAGACTTGAAGATTTGTAGACTTGTACTTGTAGATATGAAGACTTGTGGAATGGAAGATTTGTAGACTTGAAAGCTTGTAGACTTGAAAACTTTTATGACGAGTCCTCAATTTTGAAAATTTTCTAGTCTATAGACTTGGTGATTTGAAGACTTGTAAATTTGTAGTATGGAGCTGTGAAGTTTTTTGCAAAATTGTTCTGTTGATAAGCAGAGAATCGCCCAAGGACTTCAAGGTCCACAACCAGTTTTCGTACCTGATCTACCCAAATCATCAAATCTAATCTCCCGTCCAAAACTCCCACCTGATATCGCCAACTGAAAACCCGCCTGCACTTTGCCGGAATCTGGCCGGTCCGGTTCTCGCGCCAACGAAAAGCCACAACAAAGCCTCGCAGTTCTCCGCGCCCAACCGGCCCTTCCCAGGGCAGGCCACATAACCTCTCTCTTTCTCTAGCCGTTGGTGCTGCCCGTGGTGGCGCGGTTTGGTCAAGTTGCATAACCACTTACAGCGGCGCGCGCGTCAAGGTCAGTCGACTCTCGGTGTGAGTGGTGTCTGGTCGTCTCTATAGATCGTTGATGCAGACTTTCAGGTTTTCCAAAATAGTTAATCGAAATCGGGGGGGACAAAAAGGTATAGAGATACCTCGAGCGACTCGAAGAAAACACTGTTTGTTTATGCTTTTAACAAGAGAAGAAAACATTCCGACCTGCTGCAGCGGTTGCAGTGTTGGTGGGAACAACTTGGCGAGTTCACCAACACCAACTGCTTTGGCCGTCACCAAGAAGCAATTAGCCTGCGCACCGGTTCGACCAGGGATCTGACACGCATGCAGTTTCCTGAAGTCCCCGTCAGAGGCGCTGGCAATATTGTTTACGTGTGGTTTTTGAAAAGGTCGTATGACATAATTACATAAATTTTGTTCCCAAATTATGTTTTTGTTAGTTTTCACTATCTTTGCATATATATGCGAGTTAGTTACAAGTATTACGTAAATTTTTTCCACATTTAACATTTATTAGATGAATAAATCAAAGTTCTGCTTGACTATTCAAGCAATACAACACAACACACTGAACTAAACTAGTCAACTGAATAGCTTAAGTTTCCTTAAAACAAAATAAAATTAGTTTGATCCGTTCTGACCGTTGGGTGAAAATAAATACTTATTAAATTTCAGTCGAAAATGATTTAAACTAGCTCTAATTTAACACCAAAGTGCTGATTTGCCAACATTAGGTTCTCGATGGAATTTAATGGTTCCCAAGTTCAAATTTGAGGATTAAAGTAATTTATGTACCATGCGCATACGACCTTTTCAAACGCCACGCGCTAAAAACTTGGTTCGATCTTGGTTCGATTTTGACTTCACACGCTTTATATGTGGATGACAGTCGTGACGTATCCGTGGGTTCGACAGGTTGCTAGCCCGAAATATGAAAGGTATCTCGTGGGGCAGAACTTCAAAACAGACGAAAGATACTTTTACTTTCGGCGCGATCGCGGTTAGTGGGACAGAGCCGGGAAGTTCCACAAGGTAGAGAGCTAAACGGTGGGACTTTAACGTCATTACAGCTGACTGGCGTAAACAACAACAGCGTTGCCGTAGGCTCTGAGGAGACCTTTCCTATTATTTTCGAATGTTCTGGAGATCGGAACTTGATATGTTCGGAAGGACTGTCAAGGACGTCAGTCGAAAAGGTTGATAGTGGCTCAAGGTTTAATCACATAACCTTTAAACCGTCCTTTAAAACCGGAATCTGCGAACCATTAAGCTACACGTGAACAAGTTTGAATGCTTCCGGCAGAAAAACTCAAAGAGGCGAAGCTCAAATCGTAAACAAATGATAGTGTCAATCGGATCTACGCAGTTAGGTACCGACTTCAAATGCGCAACTTCAAGGCCAAACCCATCTACGGGACACGAACTCTTGGTTCTACTAGAACACTTTGCTGTGATTATCTTAAGATCTTTTAAAACCTTCTGCAAGGTTCTAACCTCAACCTTTTCCCTCTCTCTTTCTCCACGCTTCTTGCAGGTTCGTTCCACCGGCTAAGTAAACAGCTCCAGCTTGGGCCATGCAAAACGACGATATCTCGGACCTTTCTAGAGTATAACCGGTCCACCACGATTCTGCACTTTGAAAGTAAACAGTTATTAGCCGGCAAACTAACGCGCGAAATTTCTCGAAGCAACTATCGTCAACTCGGTCCGGTTATTTAGCCTTCGAGTATGGTGCCACTATAGAGCTGGTTATGTCGACAGAAGTTCTAGAACCTTACCGTCCAAGAGTTCGTTGACATCGGACACCATGTAACGTTAGAAGACCCCCACGCGCAAGTTGGGGTTGCTGAACCCGGAACATACTCCGTCTATGCCGCAGATCAAAGGGTTAATTTAAATTGCCTTGATTGAATTGTCATCGCGATGTAACAACACTTTCCAAAATGTAAATCGACCGGCGATTTGAGTCGTCGCATGCAAATCGGTCCAAATGCATTCGACAAATTACTGGCATTAGGTCGGATGGGGGGTTTGCCGGGAATTTGTAGACTCCATACGAGTGCGGAAGTGCACGAGGGGTTACAGTTGGATTAATTTGTGAGGAGTCGGTAAACGGTTCACGGAATGACGTTGGTATTCAAATGAAATTGGTGGAATTTTCCAACTGAACTAAATTAAGCGGCATTGGGTCAACTGAAAGTGAAAAACTTCAAATTAAGGTACATTGAAAGGATTCCTGTCGAACACCACACCTTGGACAAAAAGCAATAAAAAACAGAGTCATGTTTGTGTTTGAGCATACTCCTTCTATGTTTACGTTTAAAACTGGGGGATCGTTCAAAAATCACGTAACGCGTTCTCTCTTTTCATGCCCTGATGGTTGAACTATGCAATATTTTTTAATGTTAATAGTTTTGTTGTTGATGATGCTATGAGACGCGGGTTCGATTCCCGCCTTATCCACTGAGCTTCTATCGGATGGTGAAGTAAAACGTCGGTCCCGGTTTCTCCTGTCTCGTCAGAGGCGCTGGAGCAGAAATCCCACGTTAGAGGAAGGCCATGCCCCGGGGGGCGTAGTGCCAATAGTTTCGTTTTTAGTTTTTTGTTGCTTATGTCAACAAATACATCTGGATTACTTTTTTTAAAAGGTCTCATGAGCAAAGGACACCGATGGCACATTGAACGTTGAGAAAAAAGTAATCTAGATATAATTTTGAATCGCGTTTCAAATTTATTTTACCAGAATTTTAGGTAAAACCTTTTTGCTGTTACACTCGAACCCCGGTGGTTGGTCACTTTTTCGTTTGACACATTTTTAGTTTGTAACCCCGTTGGTTGGTCAAAGTCAAACTAAGAAGTGACGAACTGTCACTTTTTACACGTATCTCATACTAACTATCAAACCAAACGTTTGGTAGTAAGTGTGAGCTCTGTGTAAAGAGGGTGTCAAACTAAAAAAACTAAAATCTTCAACTTTTATTATCAGATTTTCATAGGGAGCGTTCTTTCATTACGTAACTTAGTTGTGGGGAGGTTTTTTTTAATGCAGTCCGAAGTTTCGATTATCCGAAGGTTTTTGTGGGACTTTTAGACTATTTTAGTCAAATTTAAATAGTTGATTGCCAATAGGTAATTCTTCACCAACTGACACGAAATCGGAAAAACTTGCCCCGACCCCTATTTGATTTTCGTGAAATTTTGCTCTAAGGGGTAATTTTGGTCCCTGATCACGAATCCGAGCTTCATTTTTTGAGTTCTTCCCCTTTCATTTTTCTGGATTTTTACTAATACACGTTTTTCAATGCTTTGTAGCTCGAAACCGTAAAGAGATAGAAATTTGATGTCAGAGGGACTCTTGTGTAAAATTCCGAAAAAAACGTATTTATCATCGAAAAAAATTATTAAATAGTTTTAAACTCACTGCCATTTCCAATTACTCAACTGACAAAAACCGTGAGACATGCCATTTTATAGGAAATTTATTGTACTTTTCGAATCTGAAATAACCCAGATGGGTTTTATAACAAACGCTCCCTTTTATTGCAATATGGAAAACAAGGGAAGCAGAATTGGGTCCTAAAATGAAGCTTAGATTGCTGATATTATTGTTCACAACGTAAAGCTTATTTTTCTGAGTACAATTACATTTTGTACGACCACAAAGAGTTTATAATTGATTTTTAAATCATTTTTGAAAAATTAACCTCGCGCTCCTTCTTGACAGGAAAGGTCCTACTTGACAGTTCTCCAAGGGGACCATAGTTGATCCATCGAACATAGGTTGTCTTGAAAACATTTTTTTGTGCATAGAAATTAGAAATAACAAAAAGTGATCAGAAATGGGTTTTAATTGTTTTTTTTTTATCGTTGTACATAAAAACTGACAAAGGGCTTTAGGACCCTATTCAGAGTTGTTGTTGTTGTTGATGTTGTCAATTGGGTACTAAAGCCCTATGTCAATTTTTGTGTACAACGGTAGAAAACACGATCAAAAACCATTTCTGATCACTTTTTTTCATTTTAATGCAAAAAAAATAATGACAAGACAACATTTTTTCGATGGATCAACTATGGTCCCCTTAGAACGAGCTGTCAAGTAGGAACTTTTCGGTCAAGAAGGACCGTGAGGTTAATTTTTCAAAATTGATTTAAAAATCCATTTTTAACTCTTTGTGGTCGTACAAAGGGTCATTGTTCTCAGAAAAATAAGCTTTGTCGCTGTAAACAATAATATCAGCAATCTAAACTTTATTTTAGGACCCAATTCATTTATTTCTGGCAGCTTTAACATTCTTGGTCATTCGCTGCCCGAATTCAGTGATTTCTGAAATATTTAAGGATTTTTTTGTTCAATGCAGTAAAATTTTCACAAAATATTTAATTTTGAAAATTCTTACTGTTTTTTAGATGAAAAATGGGTTGAAAAAAAGTAAAATTTGAAAGGATTTTGACAAGGTATGTTTTTGGAAAAAAAAACTGGATATAAATGCAATTTTCACTAAAGTTTGCCGATTTTTTTCATATACTTTTTTTATAATTCGTGCTTTCCATTTCATTAGGGCACAAAACTTTTGTAAACAAGAGTGTATCCCTCTCACACCTTATGCAAACTGTCATTAGAGTGAAAGGGACACACTATTGTTTACAAAAGTTTTGTGCCCTTTTGAAATGTTAGGCTCCAATTTACGTTTGGATTCCTAAGACACTCAAATTCATACATTCTTTAGTATGAAAATAGTTTAGATATTGTTTTAATTTGAAATTTTGTACAACACTTTATAGTATAGTTAAAATTCATGCAACATTTGGGTTCCTTTTTCCTTATAAGGCAAATTAGGCGCCATCTTCAAATTACGTAACATTTTCTCGAGAATTTTTGATCCCTCCCTCTCCTATCATCACAACACCTCAGAACCCTCTCTTTCCTAAAATGCTACGTCATTTGTGGATGGTTCTTTATAACCAATCCCAGTCAACTCAATCGGAATTCTGAAACGGGATTCAATTCGAATCGTTTACGTATTCCGTTTCTAACGCAACAACCGGTACGTACACGGAATCGGTTGTTGCGTTTGAAACGGAATACGTAAACGATTCGAATTGAATTCCGTTTCAGAATTCCGATTGAGTTGACCGGGTTGTGGTATCTTACGATTTCTTCTCAACTTATTTTGAGCACGAGAGAAAAGAGCGTGATTTTTTACGAATTTCTCTCTCAGTGAGTGCTCAGTGGAACTGGCTCGCTGTTCATCACTCAATGATTTTTGAATATCTCAATTAATATTCTAGCGAATATTGAAGATTTACGATTTCGAAAACTCTTTCAACAGTTATGTATACTCAATTGAGATAACTAGCTGAATCATGTAGAGTTTGAGGGGACAATTTCTTCATTGAGCACAAAGAAATAGCCACCCAGCCGTTTACAAAAACAGTCATTTGGACTTTATTATGCCCATACGATGCTCATAATGATGCATATCGTTGATCAGCGCCTGCAGGGGCCAAAGCCAGAAACTGGTTCTGAATTGCACTCACTCGGTCTTGCAGCGTTGAGATCGATTACAAAACCAGTGCAAAGCTTCCTGCATCGCCCCTGGTACAATAGCGCACCATGCCAGCTCCAAAATCTTGTCACCAACCGAGCAGGTGGACGACACATTCCGATTCGACACACTCACCAGAGCTCTCAGCAAATGGACGACTGGACACCTTCTTCGTGAAAGAAAATCTAGTTCGTACCTAGTGTCTCTCCATATAAATGAATGAATGGCATGTTCGGCAGCACATACCTCGGCACCGGTTATTGCACCATTGCCCAGGTTGAGGTGACCACAGCACGCACGCACGGTCCCCCCCGAAAATGTCGTTGGCGAGCTTAATTTTAATATAAAGTTTGGAGTCACCACCACCACCACCGACAACCTGTCTTCCAGCTTGACTTCTTTGTTTTGGACGACGTCGAAATCGAAAGGAAAAATAAAGTCGCAAAGTCGCTGCGCCGAAAAACCTCGATTATCTAATATTGACAAATTTTATACTTTTAATGTGACCACCGATATGTGGCCACGCGCCTTCGGACTCTTGGTCGTGGTTGTTTTAATTTTGCACCCATTGTGTCTTGTTGGTCGTAGAGCTTCGTCGCGCAAGCACGTGCACCGCTGAGTTCTGCGTGTTCCATATTTTATCAGTCAGTGGCCACCACGCTGAATGCGACGCGACCTTCATCGTGGTGGATGTGCCTGTTTTGCGTGCGAAACGACGACGACGATCCACGAAGATCGTCGAAGGTCGCCAGCGTTATCAATCGCTAACATGGCGGCGAGAACGCTCACCACGCTGAATGGCATTTGTTGACAGAATTGACTGGGGTGACTGAATGACAGAGTCGTTGCACTACTGTGAAATCACTATTTTTTACTTCTCTAATGGTACGTTCGTTTGATGGCTAGTGCCACACTGAGTGCCGCACTCAGAGCTGTCAAAGTGTTTCTTTGAAGAAACTCGCGCTAGTTCCGCACGAGTTTCGCCGCCATCTTGGAACTGAAACTCTAGTGCCGCACTCGATATTTTTTCAGTTTCATGCGAGTTCCACGCGCACTGACAAATGACGTTCGATTGAACCAAAACTGACACCGACGAGTGCGGCACTCAGTGCCGCACCGGCTCTTCAAACGAACGTACCATAAAGCTCCAACTCACTTGACAGTTGCACCAATTTGACAGCTACACTACACTCACAACACAGCGTACTCACTTTGCACTGAACTTCAACCTCTAACGTCACTTTCACCTAAAGCATTGATGTTGAAGTCCGTACTTGAAGTGTCTCCTTTTCACTCTCACTTTCATCCAGCTCCGTAAGTTGGTTGCGTTGTCCACAAACCACTTCAAACCCCCTCAAGTGGACACTAAAACACAAGTCCAATTTGTGTTTCAAGAATCCGAGTACGGTTCTGATTTTTGAAGTGCTGCTCTCCTCCCAGCGGGACTGGTTGACACAATTGTCCAAATATTGACTCGAAGAGATTCTCAGATGGCAACTGTTCAAACTTTTTTCTCCTCTGTCTTGGGAGCCTCAAAACGAGGTGTGGCCCCAAATTGGCCCCAAAACCTTAGGTAGCAGTTGCCTAAAGTCTTACCCAAGAGCTCCGGTGCCAAAATCAGCTGATTGTTGTGGCGTGCTCTGCACGCAAGAAATCAGGGTCACGAAAACACAAAACCAAAACAAAAGTGCAGCGTCACCCTGCGATTTATTTACCTTGGTGCGGTGGGGTTGGGGGGGGGGGCGTCCAAAAACAAACCCCCCCTTTATTTGCTCAAGTTGGAAAGAAAAGCTGGGGGCTCATCATCGCCGCCGCCCGGTGCGGTCCAAGTGTGGAAAATTTGAATTTGATGTACCAATTGATCTTGCTCGCGGATCGTCCGGCGGTTTTGAAATGCTCGTTGGTCTCTTGAGGTTGGCCCATGGAGCGATGATCACAAATTGGCCCCATCGCGGGGCTATTGAAGGAGTTGCTTTTGGAGGCGGAGTCGTGATTACAGCTGAGCAAATTGGGCAAATCGCTGCCACCGCTGGTCTCGTGCGAGTCGTGTGACTTGAGATTTCGAAGGCTCGGTGAAGCTGTCAAAACTTTGAGCAAGTCATGCTCGGTTGCTTTGGAAAAGTCTTAAAAAAAAGGGTATTATCCATGTAGTACGTAAGACAACGTAATCAGCCAACATTTACTACCGAACTCACCCGTTTATCACGATTCTCCTGAACTTTTGGCAGTCTGAATCTGCATGAAATTGACACGTCTGTGAAACAAATTAGTGCGGTGAGAAAACACAAAACGACAGCAATTTGACAGTTCGTGCAAAACAATTGTAAGGGTTTGTTTTATTTGTAAACATTCATAAATATGTTCTTTATAAACAATAAAAAATATCTAGACTTTTTTTTTATTAGGTTCTATAAACAAATGTAAACATTGAGTTTATCCCGCTTACTCCGATAGACATTGACATAAGGTGTGAGAGGGATGCTCTTAATGTTTACATTTGTTTATAGGACCTAATAAAAAAAGTCGAGATATGTTGCTTGTTGGTAACGCAACAAAGAACTTGGTACATATTCCTTGATTTGACAGAATAACAGATTGACAGTATTGACAGATTGACAGAATTGACAGCTCGTCACTACGCCGAATTCTCACCTCACACCTCCAAACTCGCCCAAATCAATTAATCGCCCCACGGAAACCGCGTCCTTGTTCGAGGCAAAAATGTAGCATTCCTTAAAATTAACACCACCACCACCGCCGCCACTCTTGACACTTCCATTGTCATCCACCTTTGTTTCCACTTTATTACCGAACCACCTTCGGCCACCCGCGACCGGTGACCTTCCCCGCAAGCGCCTTCTGCTACGCCGCTGGCAGTAGAGAACCTTCCACTCACGACGCGCTCGTACTCTCTCTCTCTCAACTAACTTCTTGCCAAAATTTCCACAGACTACTGCTGCCTGCGGCAGCGGCACTCAACACGTTGCGTACGCGCTCTCTCTCTCGCGAGAGTCTGTTAGTAGATCGTGAGTGTCCTCACCTGTGCGCCGCGACCTCCAGCGGAGGTTCCCACCCCAGCTAAACACTAGCCGTTTAGCTCAAGTTCAGTTTAGTAAACTTTCGATTGTCAACGTGTTCGGATCGCCCGCCCAGTAGCTCCGCCAAGTTTCAGTGTTCAGCTCGAGTTGGTCGTCGTCCTCGTCGCGATTCTTAGAATCTTAGAACATCACTTGAGGTGTTCTAGCGTTGATCGCTTTGTGGACTTGTGATCTTGTGGTCGAGTTCGTGTGACCCGTGCTGTCGGTGAGGAAGATGATTCCGGGTGTCCGACTGCCGTGGTTCTAACCTGTCGTGTCAGCTGGTTCGAGGTTGTCAAGAAGACACCGAAATTTCTGCGACTGTATTGGTGCTGCGCCAGTTCGTGGGCGTTTGCGCGATCGCGATCATACCCCCTCGATCTGTCAAGAGAAAAGCGGGAAGAAACGATAGAAAAGCAACCAAAAAACGTGCAGTTTCGGTCTGTTCTGCTCAGTGTGTGCGCGCGTGTTGTGATTGTTGTTGCCAACTTTTCAAGAGTGTTTTGTTTTAATCCACTTTTTTTTGTTGTTGTTTGTTTCGGTTGAGTGTGTGTTTTGGGTTTTTGCTCCGCAAAACAGCTGAGTGCGGCGGAATTTTCTTGGCGACGATCGCTCGCAAGGGTCGCCGCGCGTTCTTTGCACTGCCGACTCAAGGGGAAAAATTAAAGTGACCAAGTGATTGCCCAAGCACTGCCCGCGCTAGCAAACAATTTCCAGCCAACGATCACCGCCCAACGAACGTCTTCCAGCCTAACCAAGCACATATCGGCGACAACTGCGCCCAAAAGGTGAGAATATCGTGAAAACGAAAGAACCGCAAAAAAACTTATCGTTTTTCGCAAAAAAAAAAACATGGACATTAAGAACAAGTTTTATGATCGCGACCGCGCTCCAAATCCGGGCCCGCGCAAGATTATGTAACGCAGAGTCGATAAAAAAACTAGGGGAGCGCATCCAGCGGTAAGGGCTGGAATTGGGTCACCACCTTAACTAACTGACTGATTCGATGTGTCGACCAAGAGAGTAAAGTGAGAAAAGGTGACGAAACGGCGGTAGCAGCAGCTGATAAGCGACAATTGGACGGGAAGAGATTTTCTCTATGTGGAGTGATGGATGTGTGATAAATGAATCGGACATGTGTCATACGATGCTACTACTAGCCGCGCGGCGCGCGATATGGTTTCTTATCGCGCTGGGGGGAAAACTATGATGTAACTGCGAGTGTTGGGGCTGGAAATTGAGTTCCAGCGTAGGTCTACGGTTGGTAGAGAAACAATTCTAGAGGTTTTATTTTTTTTGAAAATGTCCTATAAGCTATTGTTTTTTATATGTTTATAGGACCTTTTAAAAAAAAAATCTGGAAGCGCTTTTTTGCAATTTTTTGACAGTTGACAAATTTTGAAAGATTGACAAAATCATCAGAACTTACCTTAGGAGATCCACTGGAACACCGAAACAGTACTTACCAGAAAACATGAACACTTCAACACACTTTACACTTCACCAAATTGACAATAATCTCGAAGGTACTTCTATTTTGAAGTCCGTAATAGAGGTGTCAATTTGGACAAAAATTGCAGCTTATCGACATTATTTTTTTTAACAATGTTTTTAGTCTAGAAACAATACTTTTTCACTAATGATAAATTGACAGTCAGAACTTACCAAACAAGAACTGCTGGAAAACTGGAACAGTGCTTACCTGAATTTGAACACCTAATTTCACGTTTACACTTCACCTAATAAACATACACCTCAAAGGTTGCAGTCCGTAATTGAGGTGTCGAGTTGAAAAATGTTGTGTCTTCGATAAATTTTGATTCAATTTTCAAAATTATTCTGACAAAAGAGTCTAATGAAATGCTGAAACCTCAAAAGCAGCTTTCCTATGATAAAAAAAGAAATATTTAAAAAAAAATATTTGTTTTCAATAGTCGTTTAAGAAACGGTTTAAAAAACAGATCAAAAAGTTAATTTTCTCAACATTTTTTTTTTCCTTTTTGGATAGATTTTTTTTAATGTTAGTTTTTTAAATTTTTAATTTTATAAGAATCGAATCTCTCTACGAAAATTTGGCGCTCAAGTGACTCATTCCAAAACCGCGTGTACGCTATCAATGTCAACAATTGCACTGCTAAATTTACGAGAAGTGAATCACCGATTATCAGAAGTGCGTTCAGTAACTCTGGCAATGTGGGATTTCTTTTTTTAAACGATTTCCATGAAAAGTATCAACGAAATTAGTTTGTATTTTTTTAAATGCAGTATCATTTTATTTTTGATTTATTATCGTTTTTTGTTTTGCTTTTTACAAAAAAAAAATTTAATTTCATGATTTATTTAATCAAATTTATCAATAAAATCTGTTTCATGGAAAAGTAACGTAAAATCGGATTTTCATCGTGGTTCTTAAGTTCTTGAACATTTGTTCACGATTTCTTTAAAACTGTCACTGATTTTTTCTTGTTTACAAATTTGAAAATAAATAAATTAGTTCTTGGTTAAATTAAGCAATCAAATTCATAATCAGGTTTTTTTTTCGTTCTTTAAATAACTCAAATTTTGGTCACTCAAAAAGTTTAAACGCAGTAATAAATGATTTCTTCATGGTTCCATACCTTTTTAAGGTAAAAACTTAAAGGCATTTTTTAAATAGATTTCAGATTTTATAAAAACATTTCCAATATTTTACTGCTTTAGGGATAATTTGGCAAATATAATGAGTATGTGGTACATTACATTGTGTAATAGTTCGTTTTAAATATTGCAATTAAATATTACCATTTTTTTAGAAACATGGATGAAAATTTTAAAACGCGAAACGAGTGTAATAATCTTCAGAAAATATTTAAAAGCGGCCAAAGTTGAAGTATATGTTCAAAAACATTTGAAACTCAGCTTTTTTTAATAAAAACTTTATTAAAATTTGCGATATTTACCTTAGGACTCATCCATAAACCACGTTAACACTTTTTTGTAAATTGTAGACCTCTCCCCCGTCCCATCTTGTGGACAATTGTCCAAACAAAAAAACCTTGTTTGTATGGAGCGTGGAAAATCAAGGAAACCTGTCTCCTAAAGCTTCCACGTGGTTTATGGATGACCCCATGAACAAAAAATTAAATATGCTAACCAGTTTGACAGATTTTTTTTAAATATTTTTTCGAAATAATTGGTAGCAATTTCGATTTTTCAAATACATTCACAGGTTGAATGTCAGGCGATGCCCAAAGTGCTGTCACATTTTGTAGGCAATTTGTTTGTAAACAATAAAATTCAGTACAACTCACAGAAAACAGAACAATCAATTCAGATTCTATCTGAATCAAATATCAAAGCAACGAATGATTGTTGTCCAACTTGTGAGAAAATGCTTTCAGTTGATGGATGGGAACAGCATGTATAGTCATCGAGCACCTAATGTTGGCATGTCAGCACTTTGACGTTCAATTACAGCTTCTAAATGGCTTTTTCACCTGAAATCGAGCAAAAAATAGCTCATTTGAGAGTGAGCTGAAAAAAGTTTTACTAACTAATTAAAAAAATTAAATAATGAAGGAGGCATTCGAGGAGGCATTAGACTATGACAAACAAACTTTTTGTCAGTTTGCCTGCTTGCAGAAACGTCAGTCTGCATACATTTTGCTTTATTCGCGAGTTTGCCTCAAACAAGTTTGCAAGTTTGGCACACTGTCAAACACAAACAAGTGCGAGTTTGTTTGTCATAGTCTTATACTTCTTTTAGAAAAAAGCAACTTGGGTGGAAATTGGACCGAATCTTTATCCTTCCAAACATATGAGAATTCCCCCGAAATGGCTCATTTTTAATCCGAATGCATTTATAGTCTAACCTCTAGCCCCATTAAAAAATATGCGTGATTTTTGTTTATACACCAAACTATAACCTAAAAATTGTCTACTTCATAGAAAACAGGCAAGCTGACAAGAAAAACTCATTATTGAGTTGGATAGAAACTTGGCCGTAGAGCTTTCATACGCAAAATTTTGACATCAATCAAACACTGTGTTCACCAAAACCCCGAAATCCTTTCAAAATCCGTCGTTTCTCTTAAAAATGTAATAAAGCGACGTTTCGATCGAACAAAATTTTGCAATCCCGCTTCCAAGTTTCGTTACCTAACCTAAGCCGCCGCTCTGACTCATCTCGTCGCGGATCGCCTCGATCGTTCGATCTACCAAGAAATTTGGCGAAAGGCCCCGTCCAGCAATACTATGGTCGGTGACATATCGAGTCCGCGTGTTCCAACCTGGTCGTTTCGAAAGAAATTCCTCCTCAACAAAAAACAAGCCCCCCTAATGAAAATTCGATTGCCGAGACGTACGGTCGTCACCAACGCGCGGTCGTTGGAGCTCGTAAAAATCTCCATTTCCCAGCCCAGTGCGGCGGATCGTGAGTGGTCCACGGCGGTGATGGGACATTTCGGTTGAAGTTTCAATGCTGCGTTTCCAGGTCACCACACCTTCAGAATCATCAACCTTGACGCCCAGTCAAGGTTTGTAGCGGTAAGGTGGCTAGCTGTCGAACTCGAATTTCGAACTCAACTAAAGTTTTGTGATGGCAAGGTGTACAACTGTCAAAAGCAGTGCTTTTCACAGCTCTGCCCAACTGTTTTCGTGCCGATATTCTGATTTCGACCACCCGAATGTCACCCGCAAGTAAGCCGCAGAATTACAATTAGAGGCGAGCTTATTTTTAGACCGCTTAACTACCGATTGTTTTGGAATTCCGGCGTGAGGTCGTTATTTTTTTTTGCGCTCCTCGTCAGATATTTAACCTCGTCATTACGCTTGGCGGCAGCCCTGGGAAACAAACTCGATCAATGTTTCTGTACACGCAGGTGACACATCCTTGGAACGACGGGTGGAGAGAGCAGACGCAAAAAGAGCCTCTCGTCGTCAATGGAACAGGTTGGTCGAGGTTTATCGCCAGAACAAGTTCATAAAAATGGGTTTGATTTACCGATTGGCCGCCATCAGGCGTGCCACTTATCGGCGAAATAAATTAGCAAGCTCCGCGTGGCGACATTGGCATTGGTGTGGCGAGATGATCTCGACTCAACTGAGTGGAATCTTCTCCACAATTTTCACATTTTATTGACAGCCTATCGACGAGAACGGTGTTTCTCGTAGCGCAATTGAGTCTAATATGCGCCTTGATTTGTTTTATTTGTTTTCTGATACAAACTTGAATCTTGGCGAGGAAAGTAAACCTTGACACCAGTCAATCCCGATGCGTACGTTATGGCCGCCATTGAACATGTGCCATTGACATTTGCATCTTGATTAGTCCTATTGCAGCATAACGAAGGATGACTTGCCCCTTGATCCTGAATATCTACAGGTCGAGACGAACAATAATGCACTTTTGTTTACATCTGAGTTTTTTTTTCAGATTTCAAGATCAAAATTGATTAGTTCTGCGTTGGCGTGTACTCTTTTTGAGAGGTAAACAAACAAGTGTCAAAAAACTTCCAGTCAAAACCTGCAAATCAATTTTGAATTTTTTGCTTTTCCTAATTCATATTTTTCAAATTTTCCCACGCAAACTTCAACGATGAAAAAAGACCCTTAACCCTTAACCGATTGGGCTAAAAATTGACACAGTTACTTATTTTTACCTTAAGAGTCGAGCCGGGGGTATCTCTTATAATTTTCCAAAATTTTCATTTTTTTTCTTGTCACCCTAGTGTGCACGCTTTTCAAGATACAAACAAACAACTGTCAAAATCGGCTAAAATACGATCTACATTTCTGGTGATATTGGCCTGATGTAACAAAAACATCAAAATTCCTCACGGGGAGCTTAGCACCGAATTAGGTTTTACGCCGACTCGATTTGGAGGTTAGAAAGGAGTGTACTGTTTACATGGACATAGCACAGTTCGATGCGATTGTCGATTTTGTTCGGGGAAATTCGTCGACAATCGACGAAGACCATGTAAACAGTGCACACGAGCTGTCAAATGACGTCACGGTGTAAAACCTAATAGCTTTCCTGCCAGGGCTGTGGAGTCAGTGGAGTAGAATCTTTCCAAGGACCTTGAGTCGAAATCTGAAACATTTAACACATTTGTAAGGAAGAGTCGACGAATCAGATCTTGTAGGAAAGCTGGAGTTTGAGTCGCCAAATCTTGCGAATCTGACTCCTTAGTGAAATCTGGAAAAGATCTGATCATTTCCGAACATTCGGATCTCCTCTGAAAATCTAGCAACTCCATTTGGATTCAGCCTAATCAAAGTCAAGTTCAGCTTCACGTTGTAAAATCAAATATCTCACCATGCCCTGGCGACAACGCCGCCACGTTTCGGTGCCTAATTAAGGTGACCGTGTCAAATTACGGCCACCGAAACTAGTTCAATGTTGTACCAGTTACCATCCGATACACCTTTTGGAAGCCCTCCAGCTGCCGCCATTTGCCACGCACAATTATCAAGTTTCGCGCGCGGACCGACCGTCCAATTAGTGTACCCCTACTAAATCGGTGCGTCCGTCCGTCCCCCGACGACGACGGTTCTTAAACCCTAACTTTCACTTACAGAATCGATTTCCAGCTCGGTCTAATCGCCGCCATGAGAGAATTCTGCGCGGAGTTGACCTCGAAAAACCGGTGGATGCCGGTTTATGTAATTGATTCAGCTTGAACCGTGTAGACGACGACGTCGTCGTCGTCGTGTGACCCAATAACCGACCGTCTCGATGTGCCTACGCGCCATCGTCTAATTTACCCCCGGGGCACATTGTTGACAAACATTCAATGGGCCACCCCAAGGGGGGCCTCTTGGTATGTGTGTACCGTGAAGAACCTTGGCGACCTTTGGTCGGCACGATTCGGCACTGCGAGGTGACAGAAGGTTGACAGATTGACAGAGTGACAGAAGTTTGACAGAATTCCAAAAAAACGCCGGTTCCCCCAACTAAAATAGTTCAACCGAGCAACATTACGTCTGACCTTCTCGGCCTCTTCCTGCTGCACCACACCACACACACATTCTTTTTTCTACTTGCCGAAATCAAAAAAGGAACGAAAAGTCAGCCCCGCCGCGGCCTACTCTGCTCCGCGAGTAAAAGTCACTAACACACGTGTTACGCAGCGCTATGACATCACACACGATGCGCGAGAAAGAGTGTGAGTGCACGCGTAATCGCGAACCATATGGTTGCTGCGATGATCGGATCGCGTCGCGATCTGTGCAAATGTCAGTGTGCAGATGTGATGATATCGTGGCGCGTGGTGTGAGTATGTGTGCGAGCACGCCGGTTGAGCCAATTTAGGGAGACATGTGACTTAACTTGTGCGATGGTGATAGTTTTGTAGACTCTTTTTTTCACAACTTGAGGACGCGATTTGATTTGAAGGTTCAAGTTCTGCGAGATATGCTCAACCAGCTGTTATGACGTATCATTATTGATTCAAGCACGACAATAATTGAACCCACGTGTTGTTATTGCTGCACATGCTGCACGAAATCCCTTGTGTCAAGCGATAAATCCGAGAAGTCACAGTCGCTAGTCAATATTTATGCTAATTACCACCGCTAAATACTAGCGTCGATCAGCGATGATGACGACGATGATGGAATGAATAAATTGTGAGATTCGAATAAGGCGTTTGACAGGTTCCTTACCTTTAGCATTGTTTGCCTTGGTTGGACGAAGCGCGCCCAAGGTCAATAACACCAAGGTGGGAGTAAAATTTTAATTCAGCGTGTTTGTTTTTTTTCGATTTCTAAAATTTTCAAGCATCCCTAACCTTTCTCATTTTACACACCGCGTCCACGTCCGTCAATTATAAATTGGCTGCAAACAATCAACAGCCGGCGTTTGCGGTGTACTCATCGTTTCTTCCGCACAGAATTTACGGTGTGACACCTGCCAAGGTTAATCTACTTGACAAACTTCCGAAATTGAACGCTTCACAATGATTTGCTAACGAAAATCTTTGACCCTTCCGAAAATTCTGTGAATTCTAACCTCACTTATCATGGAACGCAACTCATCTTTTTTATCGCGTTTACACGAAAACTTGGAGTTCTATTTTCGGCACTGCTGGGGTCAGTAACGTTTGAGAAAAGGTCTGGTTCGTTACTAATTTTTCTTTAAATTTTTAATTTATAAACCTAATTATTGCTTTCATCACTGCTAGCCTGATCTTCCGCAAAACCCAACTGACACTCTCCGTCTAGTGATCCTAAATAGGGAGACTGGTCGAAGTGAATTTGACGTACCCAAACAGACACGAGTTTGACGTATCCAAACGAGCATTTGCCTTTACGCCCATCAAAGCTTATCAGTGTTGCAAAGCTCAAAACATACGTTGCCAGATCGATTTAGCAAACTTAGACCAGTCTCCCTATTTAGGGTCTCTATCTCTGTCCATAGTGTCGAACTTTCCTTCAGGGTGGTATTTTTAGCGATTTATATTTAACGTGTGTTTTTTTTTTTTTTGCACCGGTGGCATTTTTATGAGCGCTACCCGCGAAGTTGTGTATAGAATTTATGTTTTATGGATTTATATTTGCGGTGCCTCGATTGGAATTTGTGTCGTTAAAAAAAAACATTTATTGAGAGGTTAGAATTATGTTTTTAAGGTATCAAAAGTATTATATTTTGGTAAATTAAAATTCCATCAAAAACCTAAATAACCTTCCCAAAATGACTCAATTCCACCACACCTAGAACCTAATCCTCGTCGCTAAAAACGGAATCGGAACGGAAACAAAACAAAAACTTTATGTCATCACTGCGCCTCATACGTCAGCGGTCCCCCAGCAAACCCGGAGCCAATCAAAGTGGGCCAAGACTGGGAGAGCACACCACAAAAAAATACAGTAATAAAAGTCAGGACACGTGACCGGCTCCGCTCACCCACTCCCTTCTCTTGCAGGACCTTTTCCATTTATAAACGCCAAAGTTGGCGGGGGCCAATGCCAAGGTGGTGCCAAAAAGGTGGGAACTTTTCACATTGTTTTGTTTGTGGTTACACAATTATTTAATTTCCTGGATTTTTTATCCTTTAAATTCAGTAATGTTTGACAGCTGATTGATGGTATCACCACCAAGATGGTGTCAGAAAGGTGGGAACTATTGGCATTACCATCATTTTGCTTGACTTTTTTTTAAACTTTTCCATAATAGTGACTCTTAAATTTAGTGATGTTTGTTAACCAAATGACCACGACCAAGGTTGTGTCAAAAAGGTGAGAACTATTGACATTGATTGCATTTCGCTTCCAAATTGTTCATTTTCCAGATTTTTCTTACGTTAATTTCAGTCATCAACCACTCAGCATTCCCACCTACCTTTCAGTACCTTGACATGACAGCAACTGAAGTTTTCCAGCTAAAAATTCTCCTGGATCAATCAAGATATAGCGTCTAGCGTCTCCCACCACCCATCCATCGTTGGCCTGTTCACAAGACCAAAAGTGACCCGGTCTGGACTGGGCTGATTCGATCAATGAACATTTATTTTTCCTTTCATTCCCACCTACCAGGACGGTGGAGTTTCCACCATTCTTTGTGCCCCTCACGGGAAGGTGCCAACTGGATCGCATGATTCCAGTAAATTACGGGTTTGGGACGAGGGGTCCAAATTCTCCAAACGTCTGATTTCAGACGATAGACATTCGATAGAGTTTGGTTGAGATTTTTTTCGTCAAATCTGTCACATAAATTCAGGTAAATTAGAAAATGTAAACAAACAATCGTTGGACCCCCTCCCAAACATAAACTTTATCATTGCGTTACTCACGACTATTTTCCTGGAAAGAAGAGAATGAAAACACTACCCCTCCTCTTCTCCGTGTTCACAGGTGTGCGCAAATCGAGGGGCGCCACCGTGTCCAGGTCCTAGAACCCTCCGGCTCTCCCTCTTGTTCTACCTTGCGTTAGAATTGTCCTCGGCTTCGTTGCTTGCGGAATGCATGCAAGTGAAATTAATTTGATTAATTGAAATTCTACACCACACACACGTGGAAGAGGTGGAGGGAGCCTTGACAGGCTCGTCCAGACTTGATTAGATAAAGACCTTTCCGCGTGTCGTTAGGATATCGTTACGCAAGATTTGTTCCAAGTCTGGAGCGGTTCCGTTGAAAAAGTGACGGATTTGACGTTTCAGACGTCTGAAAATTTAAAACTTCTGACGCCAGATTTCACCAAACTAACGTTCGATTGATAAAAAGTTGAGAATTTTCAAACGTCTAAATCAGACGTTTGCGCTTTTCCGCGTCTCCAATCGTTAAATACCACGTTTCTTTTTCTCCATCGCTCCAGTTGATGACTTGTTTACTCGATTCCAATGTTTTTATACACCATTTGCAATCACTTTTTGTCCGACCTCGACGGATGGCACAGTCGTTTGAGCTTTATGTCCTTGCGCTGCTCTTCTGCGATAGAAGCATGACGTCCAGCACACACGCACATTCCTGGGCGTTCTGCTGCGACTTGTTCGATCCAGAGCAAAAGGTCGTGAGCGCTGCAGTTGCAGGCAGTATATCGGTGGAACGGAGCATTTGTTTGTTTCTTTTTTTTATTACGGGTCGATTTTGATATCGTTTTAGGGTAGCAGAATCGGAAATGGAAAAACTTCTCACGCGTTAGAATTGCACTCTCGAGGGAAATTTACTCGGAACTTTATGAAGGAATCGATAGAAGGTGTCGGACGTCAGACTTCGAAATCTGAACGTTACTTTAATTTTAGCGTCTGATTCTGACGTTTGGTTCTTTGGCACCAGACGTCTGATAACTGGTAATTTAATAACCTTAAACGTCAGATTTAGTACACAATATTGGTTTTAGATTTGTTTTCTTACCTTCAGACGTCTGACATCTGATTTACTTACTTTGGGCCTGACCATTAGCATCACACGTCTGACTTCTTACGTTTACCGAAAATTCATTGAGATAAGACGCTCCCGCTGCAAAGCACATAGAACAAGCAAATGATTGACAATCCGCAACTGTCTCCTGGTTCGATAAGAGAAATCGTGGCCCCAATTTTACGACCAAAATAAAACCGAAATCGTGGGTTATCATTTCCTGGTTCGTGATAGTTGAACCAAATTTTATAAGTAAAGATTATTTTCATGATTGCATTCTTGAAGCTGGATTTGTTTAAATAAGGATTTCATAACATAATTTTCTTTAAAAAAATCTATAAATATAAACTAATCAAGCTTTTCTCTCTCTCTCTCTTTCTCTTCACAGTTTAGTTAAGCAAACACAAACAAACAAACACACACAAAATGGCCTTAATCATGAAGTACATCGACAGCATACACCACTACATGGACAAATATTCAGGTGAGTTCCTCAACACGGTGCTAAAAGTTACAACTGTATTCGTTTGAACAACCTGGGAAGGATTCCCCTCCCATCTAACTTGTTGACACTTCTAGCTGTCAAAGTGTTATGTTAAAGAATGTGACGCTCAAAACAAAACAACCAATGAGCAAGCAGAAACTAGAGGGCCTGGAGCTTATTAGAGAACGGCCATCTCAAACCAAAAGTACCAATCGAAGATCGAGAACTGTCAAAAATGGAGGTACCAATCGAGCAACATCCTTTGTCTTTTGCTCCAGGTTCTCTAGCAAAAAACAGAAGCGGAATCTGACAAAAAACGAAGTTGACTTTATAGCTGTCGGCCACTATTGCTAGTACCAACCACTAGTGTCTTCCTTTTTAACTACAAGGACTTCGCCGCCCTGGGCTTCTAAGTGTTTGAGTACGGCACGGAGCGACGGCGCCGGATACCCATATTTACACAAAGAATTTTAGAGCGCCCGCCGCGGGATTCAACCAGCAACCTCTGGATTGTGAGCCAGTGCGCGGTCCGATTGATCCACACGGGCGGAATCTGACAGCTGACACAAAAAAGGTTTGACCATTCCCAGGTTGTTCAAACAAATGTAACTTAGTTTTAAAAATTTTGATGAGTTCCGTCAAACCAAAAAGTTGTGAGTGCGGGATCAATTATGTGTATACGTAATAGGTTACACCCTTTTGAAAAGTTACCATACATTTTTAGTGATGTTGTATTCGTTTGGACAACCTGGGGATGACTCATTTCTCGCTGTCAAATGACACTTTCGGAAGATCTGTAAACAAAGGCACGCAGACCATGCGACGGAATCTGACAGCTGTCAATCATAATAAGAAGATCCTTTAAAGGATGCCTAAACAAACACAGAACAATAAAAAAATATGTCAAGACCAAGGGGGCGACATCTATATCTCACTACAGGCAGCTCGCCCTAGCCAACACAAGCTGTCAACTTCGGCACCAGAACAAAAGGGAAATGTCAACTTCGGCTCCAGCACAAAAGAACAGCTGTTCGTTGCGGAACCAAAACAAAGCAACTGCGCACTGTTAAAAAAAAGTACAAAAACTGCAGGCATAAAATGGAAATAAAGTAATTATTGTTTTTATGTAAAATTTTACCGCAATGTACGTTTAAAAGTTAGTGTATGTTTGTGAGATGATTTTTATCAATTTATTTGCAAAATAAACTACTAAAGTAGGGATTATTAAGCACACATCGGGCCGATGACCTCATTTAAAGTTGTAATTTTATCACATGAAACGTTTAACTTAACTACTGTGTAATTTGACTTTTACTACAGTAATCCTTATAACAAAATTTGAATTATTAATAAAAGAAATATTTTTGTTTTCACTGTGCGCAGTTTGCGCGCGTTATCAATCTCAATCACCCAAGATGGCGGCCTTTAGCATCCCCCTGGTCAAGACAGAAACGTTTCTTATCTTGAAAACCAAAACAAACAAGGGCAGTGACATTAATGACGTAACATTTTCCAACACCTCTAGCGCTTCAATGTGTTGGTGCGACAATCATCGTGGTGGCAATATTTGCGATAATTTTTTCGATGAAGGCACAGCCGAGCGCACGATTTACGCTGGAGGAAAGTGTCTCACTTGGCCACTGGTCCACTTTTACTAATGATACCGTTGACGTTTTGTGAGCGCGAATGGTCGCGTGACTGTGGCCATTGTTTGTTTATTTGTTTGGCTGCCCTGGCCATGTCCAACGGTGGAAATGCTGAAAACATTAGCTGGAACTTGCTTATCAGCTGCAGCATGCGTTATAATTTTCTTCAATAAAGATAAAGTTGAGGTTAGGAGTATACATTTTACATAACGTTTATTTTATTTGTTTACAACACGTTTAGAAACTCTTTTCGCGTTGCGTTATTCAAGAATGATGCCGTGAATAAATACTAATTGTAAACAAATAGCTGTCAGTTTGCCTGACATCGAGCCGTTTATAACTGATGTCGGCCCTACAAGCAACAGTTAAGGCAATTTCTTACCGGGTGATTTTTTTTATCAAAATCACGTTACAATCCCTGCGTTATCAGCAGCGCAGCAGATTAACGCGTCTGTCACATCAGCTGATGTCTCAACTGTGCTTGCACACCGCGAAATATTAAAGTCTGAAGTCGCTATAAATCACCTCGCTCCAAGTTGAGCAACTTCCGTCCGTCTCGCGGCCCGGACGATGCAACACGGCGGCCATAAATGGGACGTACAACTCTAACAAGTTGGTGCCGTTGACCTGTTGACACTCCCCCGGTTGGTTCCATAACCAGAAATGGTCACCACGACATCGATATTCGCTCCTCCGCAAGGTTTTGCAGAATGGCAAAAAGGGAAATCCCCCGAGCAAACTCCGGCCATCTACCCTAAGGAAATTATCGGGTTAGATTAGAGGAGATGAGAAGAGGAAACTTGTGTAGTTCGAGCATAAAGTGCTGTGCGGCGACACAGTCGGAAGTCGTGAAGAAGAGCGGGTCGAGGGGCTAGCGAATGCGTCAACTCGCATTTTGCGAGGGTTATAACTTTGCGAGTATTTAGTTAAGAGTTTTGACAATTTAACTCGACATTCTACTCGAGTGAGCAAGCCGAAAAACTGCCAGATTGTAGTTGTTGACGTTTCGTTTTGTTAGATCCGTGCAACTGTCAAGCCTTTTCAAGTTGGCAAACCCCTCGTCGAATGTCTTCTTGACTTCCAGCAATCGCCGTCTGTGTGGTAACCCCCCTCAAAACCCTCATCGTCGTCGTCGCCGGCATAACTTTATTATTAACATCGCTTAATAATATCAATTACAACCGAGTGTTACATGAGAGCTCACTCTTACGAAGTGACACTTCGCAAAGAGGACGGAACGCTTGTCACATGTGGCTTTAACAAGAGCCCCTTTAAAGCGGTACTTTCCGCCAGAATTGCACGAATATATGGACCGATCATAAATCAATGAAAATGTTCCCCATTGTGGTGATTTCCCGATTTCCCACGATCTGTCAGAGCTGACGATTGTGGGAGTTGTAAAAACCAGCTTACATTTTTTTTTGTAAACACGCGCAATTCAATTCTGGCGATTAATCAAACTATCACTAGGTCCAGTGTAGCGTGTAACAGTAAGAAATACAACATTTTTGACAGATCGCTGTTGAGCGAACTGTCTAAATGTAGACCGGGTTGTCGGGCCGATCAAATTTCCCAAAAAAAAATAAGTTCAAACTTCAAAGCTACTCAAATGATCAAGTGTCAATAAAAATTCTGACAGCCCGCCCCGAGACGGGGGCATTCCCTCGATGACGTAACGGGCCGTACCGCTTTTCGCACAATGTAAACAAACATCGAATGCTCACTTGGCACCCCAATTAGTCGGTCGGTTGAGTTTTCTGTGTGGTGGTCTTTGTTCCGGCGGGGTTTGCTAGCGGTGTGGGAATTGTAACTCACCTTCCTAACCCTCAGACGGCGGGTGTCTGACGGTGGCGGTGAAGAGCAGCTCGGATAATTATCATTTATGATTCTGTATTCGAGATTTCAATGGGAGAGGTGCCGCCCCGTGAGTAACGAGCGCTTTTAAGGGGGGTCATAAACAATTTGGGAACCCACCGGCTTTGTTAGCCGCGTTGAGTGTGAGTTTTCGTTCATGGTAATTTGATTAAAAGGGGCTATTCAGAATGCTTGGGAGGGCGTAATTTTATGATTAGTTGACGTTTTGTTTTGATAAAATTACCATGAAACAAACAAGTTAGGCAGATCACTTCACAGTGTACAAGTGACGTTTTGCTACACTTTTATGCAATCTTAATCATTTCCTTCTCTTTTCAGACCCGCGGACGCGAGATTGGCCCCTCATGTCATCGCCCCTTCCCACACTAGCGTTATGTTTAGGATACGTCTATTTAGTCAAAGTAAGTATGCCACCACCCTTATCTGTCAAAACGCGCGGTCGATCGAACGCGGAAATCGACTCCCCCCGTTAAGGTCGTCACGATCGTAACCGCTTGGACATAACCATAAACAAACATATCTTACACCGATCCCGGTGACCTTGACCTTGACTTTCGAAACCTGATTTGCGCGCGCGGACTCGTGGACTTCACCTTAACCTTCCGGTTCACATTCCGCAGTGCAACAGCCAGCCACAACACATGCAAACACAAAACAAACAAACAAACAAAGCAAGCGTGGAGAAGGGTGGAGGATTGAGTGCATCTCACTCTCACTCGCTCGCGCTCGCGCTTATTCATTTCGCATTCGCATTCGCATTCGCATGGAGATGGTGATCTTAGCGGGTTGCAGACTGGATTTCGTCATGTTTGTATGATGATTGTCTAGCCCAGGTTGCTTAGAAATTGATTAAAGGGAATTAAAACCAATTCTACCAGAACAGGACAGGCAGCACCATGAGAGCCATCCATTGCCGGCCGCTCCCATCTCCACCATTCACCGGGGAGGAATAAGGATTTGGAGCACGGGAAGTGTTGATGCTAAACTTACTTAGAAAAAGGTAGCGAAACCGCAGGCTCTTTTTCCCAACCCTATTGTGGAACTTGATGAAACTGACCGTTTGACCAAATTTGATCGAATTTAAACAACAGACGCTCGCGCTCGCGCTTATTCATGAGTGAGTTACACGTTTCAAGGGTGAGATTTTTCTCAGGTTGTTGTTGTTTTGTTTGTGGTCAAAAAATTATGCTAATTTATTTCGGTTGGTTTCGGCCCTTTTCGGGGTTAAACCAGCTGATCATCAATTAATATATCTATGTTTCGTTTTGACACGTGTCAAATTTTCGTTGGGTCAAATTGATGAGGTTTCAGGGTTATTTTGAACCATCTATTTTTGGATAGCGGAGGTGATTTAACTTGCATGAATTATGATAATTTCAACAATTTGAGTAGCAAAACAATGGTTTCGAAGTGTCATAAAGCAGGACGCACTGTTTGTTTACATACACACTTTAGCCAATTTAGATTGTTTCCCTCGAATTGTCCTTTGCACAAAGCTGTCAAAGTCGCTATCTCTGACACTTTCTCTACAAAGGAAGCCGTTTTGTTTATGTTTTTTGTTTTCATGACACACTTTGTTGTGGTTTTGCGTTTTAAATTGACCTTTGTTTACCCTTAGCAACTTGACAACTACCTGGCAGAATACCAACCTTGTTTTCAAAGTCAAACTAAAAAGTGACAAACTGTTGGTGTCAAACCATCGGGGTTTGAGTGTATATTTTTAATTTTTATCATATTTTTGAACGAAACCATACCATTTAATTGTATTATTTTATATTTATTTGAATCTTAGAAAATTTGAATTGTGGAATTGAAAAGAATCAGAATTGAAAAAATAGAATATTATTGTTTAGAATTTGTGATGGTTTCAGGTTTTAAATTGTCCAGTCCCCACCCCCAGCCCTTTCCCCCTCACACTTTCATCGTCCTCATTTATTTTTCGTCGTCCAAATGGGAAGGGAAACACTACGATGCACACCTCCTCTATCGTTTCAAAAACACAACTCACCGTATAAAAACCATGCACCGCCACATCCCGCGGAAAGTTAAACACCAATCCGCTTCCTCGATCACAGACCGGGTGCTCCCCTTCCCGTCTTCCGGCATGGCCCGCCGGAGCAACGATGTGACCCGTTCTCCTCCTCCTCCACCACGAAGGCCGAAATCAGAAAATCTGGAATATAAATATTGCTGTGATAAAGCCGCTCGCAAAAAAAGCAACACAACTTACCAATCAACCGGCAAAAATCCACACGAACTTTTCAACAACGTAAACTGGTTCGATTCGGTTCAAAGTTTCTCTGATTTGATCAAGTCCAAACAAGACCAACTGAAGAGAACTGTCAAACTGCGTCGACGAAAATCGTGACGTCAAATTGAAGGAAAATCGATGGAAAAAACAATGTCGGGCATGTCGAGTGTTTGTCGTCCGTTTGTCGTCCTTTCGACCAATCGATATCGAAACGGTAAAATCAAAACCGCGCGACAGCTCGCACGACGTGCGACATTTTTCAAACAGGGATGCCATTCATTTCTACCCATTTTTGACAGGGTTGATCGTTTGTCTGTGTGCTTCATTTGACAGTTCGTTACACGCACCCTCAAAATTACACTATTTTTTCTAAACCGAACCCTACTAAAAAATAGTAAATTGTGAAAATGTCAAATTTTAGTGAATTTCACAAAGAGTTCAACAAATATTGAGTAAAGTTTACCAAGATTTGTTTGGAATCCACTTGAATCTGACATTTGCTCAATTTACTTATTTTTTGAGAAGTATTCAAGATGTTACAACCAAATGTTGAAATCATTACAAATGCTGAAGTTTGAACCTTCAACTGAAGCGGAGAATTTCCGGCAAGAACCTTTATAAATCAAATGTTTTGGACAGAGCGCACGATCGCCAGCTCGCTCGAACATGTAAGAACACACCAGTACAGCAATCAGCTGATGGTTCTTGTACGAAAAAACCAGGTGTGCACGCTCGCAACAAAACAATAACATTTCCGAAAAAGGTTAATCGCGTTTCGCAGCAACCCGGCGATGTCGAAAGTTTGACGTTAGCGGTTGCCCACGGAAACTGAACCAACTGCCCGCCACACCAAACATCTGTTTATCTAGTCTGCGTTGAGATCGCGTGGTGGAAGGCCGGGCAGGTTGATTGAGAACCGCGAAACCGCACACGTGATCGCGGGCGCCAAGCAGAGCAGAGGAGGACCGCGGACAAAAGATTTTGGCCGCGAGAGAAACTTCAAACCCGAGGTCGCGGATTTCGACAGACTTGGCGTCATTATTGTAAATTGGGTTGCTGGCAACTGGTCTTTGTTTAATTTTGACAAAAAAGACTTGCAAAGATGCTTTGTGACAAGCTTTTGTTTACACTCTAAAGGCGCGAACCGGTTCGAGCTGTCAGAATCAGAACCGATTCATAAGTTTTAAACAGCTGACGTCAACCGAGCGATACTTTGTCATGTAACGTTAATGACTTTGAAATTCCTGACCAACCGGTTAACCGGTGGCACGGGCTGCAATTAACTCGCGGTCAAACCCGTCCTCGTTAAACGTCAACCGTAACCCGGCCATTCCTAGCGCACCCACCTCCACGCGGTATCATTAACCCCCTTTGCAAGAGACCCGGTTAGCCCATCATCTCTTGTATAACACACAGCAACAACTCCCCTTCGCGGGGACAGGTTCTGCCGGCGTCGTCGTCGTCGATGCCGCAGGTACCAATTACGCTTATCGGTCAACTAGGCAAATTTTTCAAGACGAGAGGGTGTTCTAAGTGGCTGCTGCTGCTGTTAGCAAAACAATTAGTCCCTGGTACCCTCATCATATCGCGCTAGTACCGGTGCCCATTAGAACCTGTAATGAGAGTTGAACGGCACACAATGGCCGACAGCGGCGACGAACCCCCTTTAAGTTTTGTGAGCGATGAGTGAGGTTAGATAAGGGCGCTTAACCCTTGGCTCTCACTGAGATTGAAACGGTTCTGAAAACCGGTTCAATTAGAATTCTGAAAAAGTTCTGTTAGACAAGTATTGTGAACCGGTTCAACCCTAACTGTCAAGAATGACAGTACTCAACTCCCGTTATCTGTCAACTTGACAGTTATCGGGTTGACCAAGGGTTACCACACCACTCACACATGGAATCCATTAATTGAAAAAAGCTTTTGCAGCATCTCATTCTCATTATCGCGGCGCAGTTAATTCACCTATCATGATCGGCCGTGTGTGTTGGTGCGTTAACCGGTTGGGGTGTCAGTCAATAATGAGCTTTCAACACTCGGCGCCGAGGAATTTCGCAAGGTTAGGGTCTCCGTCGCGCAATATAGGACGCGGAAATCTCGTTACATCGATCATCTTTGTTTCCGTGCGTTAATTAAGTACTTTGTGATGTTCTTTTTTGTTTGTGAGCGGTTATGTAAAGTGGAAAATTACTACTGACACGCACCCGCGTTTCCCGAGGGTTAAGGGAAACTTGACTTTCCATTCCGAGAAATGTCATCGCGATTGTTGAGATCATTGAAGCGAAACGTCAACTTGACAGCTAACATTGTCATTTTTTGCCAACCGGTTCAACTGTCATGACTGCAGGGTAAAATTTGGCAAAAGGTCAAAAATTCAATCACGCTTTCGACGTGTTTACCTTGAAAATTGCCAAAGCAAAACGAAACCTCCCAACTTTGGCTGCCCATTGACGTTTGGTGTAACATTGTTGTTGCTAGTGCTGCTGGCGCAGCCTTCAAAAGGCCGGTCGATTATAGATTTGTGGATACGCGACGCGACGCTGCGATGATATAATCTTTAGGCACGGCGCAAGGTATATTAGAAATACAGTAGAACCCTTATGGTTTGACAGTATGTTTGAATCGGTTTAAAACGGTACCCCTTGTCAGTTTCATGTTGATAAATAACCACTTTTCGATTAAAGTCACCTCAATTCAATAAACAACATCAACTGTCAGTTCCTAATCTTTGAATTCGACATTGCCAAACCAACAAAGTTTCACTGTACTTCTACAATTCCGACATAGATGACGCTGTCGATGCCGAGAACCGGCTCCATACATAGGGTTCCCGCGCTGTGGAACAGCTGACGAGACTGAGACGGAGGGGTCGTAGCATAGTTGTAAAACTAGTAGAGAAACGAATAAAAGTGGTTTAAGGTCAACCTGCGCCGGACGATTGGCTAATTTCACCTTAACCGATAGAGGGCTGCCGGTCGGGCGGACGAGGGCGACTGGGTTGCTGCGATCGGAATTTGTGCGCGGAGTCGAGTATGAAGTGAAAATTTTGATAAAAAAAAGTTACACTCGAATTAAATAATGTTAATTTTTCAAACATTGATGATTTCCATTTAATGTGAATTTAATGTTATAAAACTAAATAAAACTTTTTTTTAAATTTTAATCTTGTTGATTACAAAAAAAATTGTGCAAAATATATATGAAAAATGCAATTTTATTACATAATTGGTAAGCATAGCGGGTTTAATTTTATAAGATTTTTAGTGAAGTACATATAAAAATCCTCACTATCACATTTTTTTTTTATTTGCTTTTAAACACTATTATATTCTTTATTTCTTTTAATTTTTTAAGTAAACCAACCTAATTAGGAAATAAACAAATCCAAACAAGTTAAACGGAAGTTTTTCCAACTGACTGTATGGCTAAAAACGTTTCTTAATCCACCATTAGGTGGTTGGTGCCTTCCTCACATTTACAAAGTAATTCAACTCCTAAGTTGTCCTAATCCAGATTTGAATTGTTTACGGTCTTACGGCTTATTGAGCCGACTCGGTCCAAACCAGGTTCCAGCACCAAAAAGGACCTGATGAAAATAAGTCTATGAATAAAAAAAATATATATACCTGATACAGACTTTTCCAGAAAACATGCAGACTCTCAATTGAAGCAAATCTCGCACGTAAACAAAAAGACCCGGCTTTTTGAGTTTATACAAAAAATCACCCTTTTTGTATCTACAAAAAAAAACTTGTTCATAGCATAACGTTTAAAATACCTCACTAAACTTAATAATTTTGAATAGGGTCTTATTATACCTCAAAGCGGTCATAAAAGGGCAAACCCGGCCCAAATCGGTTCAGCCAGTTCTGGCTTAATCGTGTGGAAAGAAAATCATGTCTACACAAATCCTCACAGACATTTGCTCAGAAAATGATTCTGAGTCGAACCGAGTGATTTCATAGCCTTTCCTCAGTGAGAAAGGCGAAAAATGAGTATTGCACGGAATTCGTTTTTAGCCGATTGTTAAAATATTTATCCCTTTTGAAATGGTAGGCTTGATGATTTTTTTTAAATAAAAAAAAAACTTTTTTGAAAAAAACAGTAAATAAAAAAAAATTACAAAAAAAAAATTGGTACATTTTTTTTTGATTTGTCTTAAATGCTTATTTGGCCGTAGGAAAGGCTCCCAGAAAGTTTGAGCCTAATGAACAAATACAAAAAAATACACGAAATCGGCCTTTTTCTTAGAGAACTGCTCAACAGTTCATGGCTTTGAAAATGATGATTTTTTTCCCAAAAAGCTCATTTAATGCTCAATTTGATTTTGTTTAGTGTTTATTTTTTATTTTTAAGGCTGATAATAATAAAAATATAAAAAATAGTTTAATTGTGCTCTTTTCTTTTCCGTTAGTTTTTCGTGGTTGAGGAACTTTTTGTTTTAATTCACTTCAAAACAAAATTTGCTTTAAATTTCACCAAGGAATTATGCAAAAAATAAATTCGTCGAACTACACAATATTATTTGCTCCCTCGCAGGGATAAAATAATCGCAAAAAAATCAATTTCGCTTGCGAACTTTCTTCACTCGCGAAAGAGAGAGGAGGCAAATCACGCAAAAGAAAATCGCTCCCGAAATTCTCCAAGAAAATCAATCTGCTGATGAGTTTTGGGAATTTCCTTGTCAGCACCACTTAAAAATATTTATTTCACTTTGTTTACACACATTGCCCATCTACAAAATGTGACAGGTAGTTTTTCGACGTGTGACGTTACACTAGCAAGTGTAGTAGTGAAAAAGATGTTCCGCCGAACAATCAAGATGATGATTTTTTTAGATTCTTTTTACCGATCTTTCGTGCGCGAGAGAGGAGAGCCATGCTCCTTTCGGATTTTTTCTCTTGATGAACGTTCAATGATTTTCTTTTGATGATGATTATGCCATCGCTGGTACCATCAGTCAAGCTTCTTTTTAAAATACAAATTAAAACAAGTTGTCCACTTTTTGCCAGCGATTTTCTCGAATTGAAATTTACTTGTCATAAATGTATGGGTAATTTCTGTTTGAATTTGAAGTTATCGTACAGTTTCGAGTGAAATCTGTTCTGTTGAAATCTGACGGAAAATAACTAAGAAACAAGTTATTTTGGTTTTGTGTTTTGGAGGGCTTTTTAACAAGTACTTTTTGTCCAAATCGTGTCGTTCAACCGTTTTTTATTCTTTTTAGATTTTTTTTTTATTTTTCCACATTTGACATCCTTATTGACAGCATGGCATTGTAAAGTCGAAGTATTCCGTTTGCACGAATAAAACCTAACAATTCCATTCTTTTCTCCTCTCTTTTCCAGGTCGTGGGTCCAAGGCTCATGGAGAACCGCAAACCATTCCAGCTTAAAAACACCCTCATAGTCTATAACTTCGTACAAGTCGTGTTCAGTGCCTGGTTATTCTACGAGGTAATTTTGGCGTTGCTCCTGTTGAAAGCGTTGCAACCTTGTGTTTCTAAGCTAACGATGATCTCTAGCACTGTTATCTAGCGACGACCCGATGTTGACACTCGACTCAAGACGATTAAATTGTGTGTGACCCCCCTTAACCCCTAAGGCATGCCGGTTAGATCTGTCCCACACCTGCAACTGCAGAACCACGATCTAACCGCGCGTAACAAAATTTTCTTTTTCTTTTTCGTGCAACCTTGTAACAACTTTTCTGTGATTTGTAGTGATCTGAGGGGGGAAACACCTTCTGACCTGCTCTTTGAATGTGTTGTTGTTTCTTACCTGCATGCCAACGGATTTACCTCCTCAAAGTTGAACAAACGTAGCTTGAGAATCTCCTCAAACATTTGAGGATCTACCCCGTCTCAAACAACCAGAAACCGAAGAGATCGAAGAGGTGCAAGTGTGATGTTGACGACATTGCTCGCGATCTAGAAGTGCGGTAAACAAGAGACGCGCTCCTCTCCAATGTGGACGCTCCGCTGAACGATGCTTAGAATTTCCTTCAATCGTGACTGACTCGACACTTCCGGGGTTGTATCGACGGGTGACAACAACAGCAGCAGCATCTGCTGGACAGTTTTGACGCAAAAGTTATGACAATGTTGACGACGGCTTGGCGGACAAGGTGTTGTGAAGTGTTGTTTGATTGTGGAACAAAGTGAAAAGTTAACCCCTTAAAATTTGCAAATATTATATTTATTTGAGAACCCCTCGGCCTTTAGTCGACTATTCCCCAGTCGACTCAATCGGAATTCTGAAACGGAATTCAATTCGAATCGGTTACGTATTCCGTTTCAAACGCAACAACCGATTCCGTGTACGTTTGAAACGGAATACGTAAACGATTCGAGTTGAATTCCGTTTCAGAATCCCGATTGAGTTGATTGGGTCCAACCGAGTGGTTCGAGCTGTCAGTTTTATTTTGGTTTTAGTCCGAGTAGTAAAGAAATGTGGTATGCTGCACTCTTAATATTATGTTAAATTGATATTTTTGTAATATTTTCTCGAAAGTGAAAAAAATATATTTAGCTAAATTTATATATTTTTTTTCACTTTATCTAAAGAAAAACTAAAAAGTGACGAACTGTCACTTTTTACACGGCGCTCACGCACACTATCAAAACAAACGTTTGGTAGTGTGTGTGAACTCCGTGTAAAAGGGGTGTCAAACTAGAAAGTGACCACGTTCGTTTGACAACAGTTGGTGTCAAACCATCAGGGTTTGAGTGCAATCGGAATTGGTTTTTTGGACAATTCGAGTCAAATGTGGCTTCTTTTAAGTGTTTCTTGTAATGGCCTAAAGATGAACGGGCCAATTACACTTAATTTGGAGTTGTGTTTTTCATTTGCTCAAAACATAATAATGAGTTCATTAATGAATGTATTGTAGATACAAATCCGAAAAGTCTTTTCATTCAAGAATAAAAGTAATTCATCATGACTGGACGAAAATAAAACCCAAAAAAAGTTTGAATAACCGTCAACGAAAGAAAAAAAAAATAAAACTTGTTCAAACCACTTACGTTAAGAGGACTTGAATTTATCGGCACCCTCAATCACGTCAAAGTCGATTAATCAAATGTGCCTAAGATATCTCACATATCAGCATGACTTGCCACTTTTGAGGTCCTGCTCGAGAACATTTTTGACATGTTTGTTTGTGCAATTTCACGTTTACGTTCTTTGAACAACGCAGTCACGATGGTTTACCCTCGGAGCATTTCCCGCCTGAGGCGCAACCAAAACCAGATCTCACGAGCCACTTCCCCGACCTTCACGTCCTTGTTGCTGATGGGGTTCAACAATCGGATCAACCGCCCGGTCGATGGTCGTTTGTTGAACCAGCTCAAGACGCACCTTGTCCAACCCTCGAAGACTTACGCGACAACGATCCTACCGACCTTCCTTTCACTTTTGGGCCTCCCTTGTGGAATTGTACGGAGTGCAGTTACCTCACTCAATTGTTGCCTATCTCGGAAATTGAAAGTACGGGATCAACGGTCGACCTTCTTGGGAAGAACCCACCGCCAGAATCCGGAAGAATCGACACTATTTGCAGCGATCATTAAATGAAAATGTCTTTTCTTCTTTTTTTTTTTGCTTGTTTACACCTAAATTACCCACACTTGCTTCAACATAAAGTGTCTGATGGGCGGATGGTGGGGCACGTACAGCTTCCGGTGCCAGCCAGTGGACCACGGCACGACCGGCCAAGCAATGAGAGTAAGTTTTCGTCGAAGCCCATGCGTTCAACCCACCACACCCCGCCCACATCGTACCCACCCAGTTTCAAAATCGGATTCCCCTCGAAATTCTAGTACAACACTTCTTCGTCAGTGGGTAGTACCCACCAAACTTCCAGTTTGACAGCTCTCGTCTCGTCGTCTTCTCCCAAACCCAGCTGCCGCGCTTCCCTCTCGCTCGCTCTCCTCTCTCGCACCGTCAAACGTCATCAATGCGCAGTACTAGAACGGGGAAGCCCACGCTTCCCACACCCCCGGCAAACTATGACAACCGGGGGGCCGAACGGCGCTCACGAATCCTCGTATCTTTTTTTTACCAAACTTACCTCTATTTACAGTAACCATGTGGTCTGGTCATAGCCGGCAAGCCGATCCCGGCAGGTGTAACCTCGTACAAACACAAGAAACGGAAAAACAAACAAACAACACCCACAAACACACACTTGCACCCACTCGCATCCCCGCCCACCTCCGGTAGCCCTGAAGAGGCCGCAGAGCAGCGGCGTTTGCAACCGGAAAACCCGCCGCACAATCGGGAACCGTAGCAACCCACTACTATCACCACCAGTACATACTTCAATAGTGGTGTGCTCTAGTACTACCGTATTCCCCCTTGTACCCACTACTAGCAACATACCCAAACAAACTCACAGAAACCCACACACAAATACACTTACATGAGTACTAACTTCAGCGGAGCCGCGCCAAACCCTAGCGATAAAACCTAGGCAGAACGCAGCCCGCAGGACGCAGCCACCCCCAACTGCGTCCGACGCAACCACCACAACTGTCAGTGGGTGGGAAACCGTAGTAGTAGAATCCATAAACACATACACACACTAATGTGAGGAGAACAAAGCGTGTTCGGAAACTTGTTGACTGATGTACTCCTGAGGAGAGTGCAGTACTAGTTTGAAAGGTTGTTATTGTTTACATTTTTAGTTTGGAATGTTAGAACCTAATTCAAGTAGTGTGTGAGCTGTTACATACTGACATATTCGTTTTGTTTACAAAAACATTGCATCACATTACCGACTGTTGTTGTTGTTATTGTTTACGCATGCGATTCGATTGGCACAATTTGACAGCTGCGCGTGGCCACGTGTTTACGGTAAACAAAGGTTAGGCGCGCAGCGGTAAGTATGAACTCCAAAATTAAGGGACGTGCATCATTCAAGAAGTTGTTTTGGAAGTTTGCTGCTGTACAAAGATGGATGAGCAATGTTTGCGTGTGATTTGAGCAAAAGTTTTCGACATAAGCATCGGTTTGCTGTGAGATTGACGGATATTGTCGCGGTTAAGCGGAAAGCTACTCAGAATTGGGTGATTTACACTCAAAATTCATTGCAACTGATCTTACGTCAAAAGCTTTTGCTTTTTTGTTTTGGTGTGTGTTTTGCTTGATATTTTTTTTCAAATAAGTCTGGATTTGTGCAGTAGAATGTTTTGCAATAAAGGAAAAAAAATGTACAGCTCAGAAAGCTTAGGTCAAAACAACCTCCCGTTGAATTTCCTTACAATCTGGAACCACAACCGTTGGTGAACCATACACAAAACCTTTGAATCAATGGTCATCAGAAGGTTCGTTGACGTTAACACGACTTTGAACGTGACAAATGGACGGCTTGCTAACGCAAGATGGACGGTTTTCTTTGTTTCTTCTTATTCTTTTTTTTTTTAATTGAGAAGTTAAACTTACGAACCAATTTTAGAACTACCCTGTCGACAAATTTCAAACAAATTGCTCATTTGAGCACTAACAAAATCCACTTTCGGACGGAACCAACTTAAACCCCTATTTATCTCTCTCTCCTTCTCTCTTTCCATTGCAATCCACAGATTGGAATATCCGGTTGGCTAACGGGACATTATAACTTCCGATGTCAGCCAGTCGACTATAGTAACCACCCTAAAACGTTAAGGGTAGGTTTAGTTGTCAAACAAAAAATACGCCACTCACACTCGTTTCACACATTCACAATAAACGTCACTTAGCGGTAGTTGTTAAAATTAGCTACACTCTCTTTTAAAACACTCATTTTTCATCAAAACAGATTTGAGTGCAATTTGCTCAAATCTGAAAAAAGCTAAATTTACTCATTTCGAATAGAGGTTTGACGAAAACTGAGTGATTTTGAACGTGAGTGTACATTTTTTTAGAATGCCAGAATGAAAACGCTTTTTTGATCCGTTACACATTAGTTCAATGTAACGCACTGTGCTACACACGCAAAAATAAACCTACACACATTCAACACTGTGATTAATCTGACAACTTCCCCCTTCACCTAGCATCCTAAAACAAAAACTGAACAAGAGATCGCAAGTTACTTCAAACCCGTCCAGTTTCAACTTTGAGTGTGAAAAACACCCAAAAAAAATGTCCTAAAACCACTCTAATGACCATCCAGTTCGTTCACGTGTGCTCACAGAATGTAAACAATAATTGTTTTGGTTCATTTCAGCCTCACAAAAGCACATTGGTGAAACGTCAAAAAATCCTAACCTCAAACCATTCTCCTAACCTCACCCTCACTGTTGTCTGTTGAAACTAACTGTAATTCTTATTTGTTATCTAGCTTTTTACTAAAAACTAACTAACTTAAAAAAATGCCATCTTGTTGTGTTCCTCAAAAAAATATCGCTTCCAAATGCTACCCAAAGTTTGCCCTCACTTTACCCAGTATTCGGTCTACTTTCGTTGTCTCTGTTTGTCTTTTTTGTGTGTTTTTGTGTTCCATGTGTTCTCAATTAATCATCTATCATATATCCCTTCCTACATACATCTTCCCCACGCTTCCTGTTTTTTTCACTTTTCCGGATCAATAAAGGTCAACATAACCCTATTTTTTGTCCTATCCTACCATACCTCCTTTCACTAAAGTGCACTGGAACTGTTGGGATTTTCTCCAGCGTGTAGCGTTGATTTGACAGCTGTTGCAATTGTTCGCACATCCAAAATCAATCAGATTTTTTGAAATCCTCACTCAAGTAGCTTTTACCCAAAATTGTGTAAAACATTCAATGCTCAAAACTAAGTAGTTTCGCTTTTGACAGAATCTGAGTGAAAACAACAATAGAATGAGTTAATTTAGATGCGCGTGTCACTTGACAGCTGTCAAAGAAAACATAAAACCACACGCTTAATGTAAACAACAAGAAAGTCCCAACACGGCTCCACCGTGCTCTCGCATCCCGTTTGAGTTTGCAGCATCCTCAAGCTCATCTCTGTTTGCCATGATGTTGATGTTGTTTATGTTGTTTTATGCGTTGTAGAACAGCAGTTTAGGCATGTGTTATTCCGTCTCCAAACCTCCCGTGGACCCTGTTTCGCCATTAAGAAAAAATCTCCATCAAAATCATCCTAATCGTAAATGGTTGTAAAAATGTTCTAATTGATTTTCTTTTTATTTTTTTCCCCTTGATTTGTTTTTCTCGCTGTGTAAACAAACAAAAAACGTCCTTCTGAATGCGAACAAAAATCCGAACACCTAAACCGGTTGGACTACTTGGATGTTGCTGAATTTTACGACCTACCTAGATGGTGCACGCCTGTTGGTGGTACTACTTCTCGAAGTTCACAGAGTTCTTCGATACGGTGAGTACTGATTTGTTTTATTTTTACCCACAAAAACAATGTACCTGTCTACAACCGAGTAATTTTTACTCAAATTTGAGTTGGACTGATCCTCCTTTTGAGAAAGCTCTGTTTTTTTTTAAATCTTTGGTTATTTTCACCTGAAAATTTGAGAATTTTACTCCAATTTCAATTCAAACATAGGTACTTATAAATAAGATAAATTTACCCAAAATTAACCTGAGAGAAAACATTTTGAACAACTCTAGAAAAAAAATTGTGAGCCTGTACAACTTTCTACACGCACGTTCAAACTCACTCAGTTTTTTTTATAACCGAACCTACTCAGAAATTAATAAATAAGGCATATGTCAAATATGAGTCATTTTACTCAAAATTCAAGGAAAACTGATAAAGTTCACCCAGATCTGAGTTGAATTCCCTCAAATCTGACAGATGTCCGTTTTAACTGTGCCCTCAATCTTGATTGCATTGTTTGCACCACTCAAAAATTTTTATGCAAATTTTCGATTTAAGTTCAACTTACTCCGATTCGAATGAAATCCGAGTCAAATTTACCCAAATTCGAGCAAAGTTTACCTAAATCTGACACTTACTCATTTCTGAGTACACCTTCACTTAAAATAATTCAGTTTACGTCGAAGACCGAACCGACTTAAAAATGAGTAAATTTTGCAACTGTCAGATTTGCATTAAATTCATTCAATTTAAGCAAAACAATGTAAATGGGCCAAAGCCGAAGTGTAAATAAAGAGTCTGGCCTGCTCGTTCCTAATGTAAACATCCACTGACGTAAGCAGGACAGACTGTTTGTTTACACTTCGGCTTTAACCCATTTACATTGTTTTGCTTGATTTTTTGTTGAATTTTGAGTGAAATTTACTCAAATCTGACAGTTGCTAAATTTACTCATATATTGGAGTAAATTCGGTTTTGGCAAAAACTGAGTGATTTTGAATGCGTTTCAATCGAGTTCTGATAGCAAGTATTCCAGACTACACAGAAAAAAAAACAATTTTCAAAAAAGTAAATAGGTTTACGAAATTGAAGTTTTACAAAATTAATTCAAATCCTAAACGTTTGATTACATATTGACAAAACCTTTTTTTTACTTTTTTAATTAAAAAAAAGGTAAAATTAACGGCATTGAAGATAACTTTATTTTATCTATATAAATTTATTTATCTTTAGCTCAAATCCCCATCAAACGGTACGAGTTGATGATGCTACACTGTGAGAAGAAACTCGTTTCGTTGTTTGGAGACAAGTTTGCCACAAAACTACCAATTAACAGCTGGATGCCAATTTCGCTATCGTCAATAGCGTAATCCCCCTCTCATGATCTGACAGTTGCTTGACCGCTTGGCAAATCTATTTCGAACTTTTTTTTATCAAACAAATTTTCGATACAAAGTTGAACATTCTAATATTTACGTCTCTAAACCCAAACTCTGAACCCTCGTCGGTGCCAAAAAGTGGCCACCTTAAGTGAGTGCCACACCAATGTTGACACGCTCAGTGCTGCACTCTAGCGGCGCGCGATCGCAAAGTACCCGCAAAAGTGTTTGCGTTCACACATTTTAAACTTCTCGAGCGCGCTCGAACGCAATCATGATGCATTTCACGCGCCACCGGCAATTTAATGGGTTTGATTTTTTCTCAGTGTCACGGCGATCTCACCTTCGCGAGAGAGAGAGAGAGAGAGAGAGAGAAAAAAACTAGTTTGGTGAGCCAAGGGCGTGCCGCCATCTTGAATTGGGTAGGGTGGGGAAAAAAATCACATCAAAAAATCAAAATATTTGATACTTTAAATTGAAAAAATCTTATTTGAAATTGCAAAAAAAGTCACCCTAATCGTGCCATTTCGGTCACGCAACTAATTAAAACCGGTGCGATAATTGATCAGACGGCTGATCTCTCTGATTATGACCGCGCTAGAATCGCGGCTCTTACTCTCGAAACATTGTAGCGACAGGCACATTCCAACCCCGGGTTTGACGCAAAAAGTACACTGAATTAATCAATAACATGTTTATCTCTCTATTTGCAGTTCTTCTTCGTGATGCGCAAAAAAACTAGTCAAGTGTCAACGCTGCACGTCATTCACCACGGATGCATGCCCATGTCCGTGTGGTTCGGCGTCAAGTTCACTCCCGGTAAGTTTGCTAGTCAATGTGGTGACTGTTTGACATGGAAAGAGTGTGTGCATTCCTTACAGTGTAGTCCAGTTTTGAACTGTCACAGCCCAGTGAAAAATTTGCTCGAGTTTCGAGCTATTTAATTACTGGGAATAACAGTTTAACAGTGTAGGTGGTTATGAAACAGACATGACCAGTATGACAAAGAACATTGTTAGAGCAATTGTTCCAGATTTCAAGCAAGTTTCCACAAAATTTTGCCAGCTGACCGTACTAAAGTGGTATCATAATATTCTAGAATCTGTATCTTGAGAACGGAATTTATAATCAAATTCGGCGAAATTGAAGGTATAGGCAAGGAAACTTAGGGATGATTGGTAGACGCTTTAAAAATACCTCATTGACATTAATTAACTCAAAAGATCGATTGGTGCAAATCCACAGTGTTTTAAAGTTTTGATTTTTGATATGTTTAAGAGAAATGAAAAATACAACTTTTGAGCTATATCACTACAGGGACAATTCATATTTGGTAGCATCGCCATTTTTTCAAAAAACCTTATGTCTTAAAAACACGGTTGAACTTTTTATAATGTTTAATTTTTGTTAAACTTTTCTGTTTTTTGTTTTTTCATAGAACCCATGGTTGCCATAGCCTATTAATTTGTCAAAGAAACTTTAAAGATTGGACCTCTTGTTGCAGAGATACAACAATAAAAGGAAAAAAAAATAGGTTTTTGGTTATCATTCAAAAAGCACTCAATAATCAAATGTCGATAAATCAGCAACTATTGATTCGATTTTTATTGTAAAAAAATTCTTGACTTTCTGATAAAAACATAATTAAAATTTTGAAATCAAGACTAACATTTGAAAAGGTTTGTTTTCTAGAACAACCTTTTCGTCTTTTTACCATCTTGTCAATTTGACTTTAAATCTTTCGACCAAAAATTACCCTGAATTGATTTGTTAGGTAAAGCTATAGTTTTTGATTTTTTTTTGAGAACTTTCATGTGTTAAAAACGAGATTTTAGCTCTGATTTTAGGACCCAATTGAGCAAAAAAAAAAAACTGCTCATCCCTTGTAAACATTCACTGATGTGAGCAGCACAAACGGTTTGTTGAGATTTTGGCTTTGGCCCATTGGCATTTACAATTTACAATTTCACACAGTGTGAAAGATTTCAAGCACCACATGGCTTGAATTTTCTGACAACAAAACGCTAGCGCCACTCCGATGCCAACGGAAAAACATTGAACTAATAAGCAGGGTTTTTTTTGGATTGTTTGGATCCAAGCAAATCAAACAATTTGCGACATTTGTTATTGTTTGATGATTGCGAAGCGACTAGATTCGTTTACTTAAGGAGGTATTAGACTATGACAAACAAACAAACTCGCACTTTTTGTCAGTTTCCTAAATGTGCTTGCAGAAACGTCTGCTTGCACACATTTAGCGTTGCTTGCGAGTTTGCCGCCAACAAGATTGCAAGTTTGGCAAACTGTCAAACACGAAAAATATGTGTCATAGTCATAGTCTAATACCTTCTTTAGAAAATATTGAGCTGCAATGTTTTGATTTCTTGTTTGTTTATTTATTTATATAAAGTGACGAACTGTCACTTTTTAAACTTTTTACCTTCAAACCAATTATTTGGTTGTGTATGTGAGCTCCGTGTAAATGGGGTGTCAAACTAAAAAGTGACCCCGTTATTTTGACAACAATTGGTGTCAAACCATCGCGGTTTGAGTGTATTATTTTTAGTGTATGTTTTGCCAAGAAGAAAGGGAAACTCTTAAAAAAATGGCATGTTAAGGATTTATTCTTATGTCCGCACAATTTCCAATTCTTTCTAACTAAACAAATTTTAAGCATATTTGGATCACTTTTTCACGTTCTGTCAAAACAGTGCGGCATTAAACGTTCGGAAACTTAAGGAGCTATTACACTACGGCAAACAAACTCGCACTTTTTGACAATCTCTATAAAAAACGGTTTTTGTGCTAACTATTTTTCGGGAGCTGAAAACGCGGTTTTTTTTTGTTTGCGGTGTGAGTGCAATACTCCATTTCAGGAAAAAGTAAACAATAACAATCTTCTTACTGCTGTAAATTGTTCAGATTAGTGAAGCATTTGTTTTTGTTTGCGATTAAAAGCTTCACATGGCTGCAAGATGACGCCAACATTCAAATACTACAATTGGAAATGGATCGGTCGGGTCGAATAGGCTTAAACCTTTTATTAAAAGAAACACTGTACAAAGTAAAAAATGGTGTACATTTTGAAGGCGTCATTTTGAAAGGTTGAATATTACCCCTTTTATGATGTAAGTTTACCTCAACTTAGACTGAAAAAGTGAAATTACACCAGAAAAGTGGTAAAATTACACATTTTCAAAGGTAAAATAACACAATTTTTCTGACATAAAAGATGTACCCCTTCCCAGATGTAATATTACCATGATTTTTTTTAATGTGTAGTACACAGAAAAAAATAATGTAAATTTGGAAGCTGTAATTTTGGAAGGTTGAATATTACCTCTTTTATGATTTAATTTTACCACAATTTAGACTGAAAAAGTGACATTACACCAGAAAAGTGGTAAAATTACACATTTCCAGAGGTAAAATTACACCTTTTTTCTGACATAAAAGATGTACCCCTTCCCAGATGTAATTTTACCATGATTTTTTTTTTCTGTGTAAATAAATAAATCTGAGTTTAGGAGAGGTTTCTGATTTCCATATGGATGTTTTACATAATTAGAGAGAAATTTAAAAGATCCTTTCGTTGAGCCATAAAGATCTGACCTTTGGAGATCTGGCAACCCTGTAATTTTTTTAAATAAAAATACCTAAAAGTATGTGAGAAAGGCCTCTTCAAACCTGTTCAGATAATAATAAAAGCTTTAACTTTTCAGTATTTACATTTACATTAGCTGTAAATTCAAGTCTTCTGTGCTGTAAAATTATGCAACAAACAATCTCAAGTAACCTTAAAGTACCATGCGTCTCCTTGAAATAAACTATCCTCAAATTGCACCAAGAAATAGCAGGGTACTCTTCTTATTTAAAAAAAAAATTAAAACATTTTTTATGTTGTTTTCTCTCTGGGTTTAACGCTTGACAGACAAGTTATGATTTGTTGATCCGGTTTAATTAATAAAAAAAATCAAAACCACTTTTTTGTTCTCCGTTTTGTTTTGATTCCGATTTGTTGAGTCATTTTTGGCGCAAAGGTTATGATTGACGCAAGCAAATTCCAACTTCTCATCAACTATCCTCAAAGCACGACACACCATTTTTTTATGCAACCGGTTCGCGGTGATTAATTGCATTCTTCATCCAAATTCGCATAACGACTAATCCCCATGCTCTCATTTCTCCTTTCACAGGTGGCCACAGCACTTTCTTCGGACTGCTCAACACCTTCGTCCACATCGTGATGTACACGTACTACCTGTTCTCCGCCCTCGGACCCCAGTTCCAGAAGTACCTCTGGTGGAAGAAGTACCTCACCTCCCTGCAGATGGTAAGATCACAAGCTCAATGTCAGCTGAAGAGTGCTTTCTAATCGAGGATTTTTCCCAACCTTTCAGGTCCAGTTTGTGGCCATCATGGTGCACGCGTTCCAGCTGCTCTTCATCGACTGCAACTACCCGAAGGCGTTCGTCTGGTGGATCGGAATGCACGCCGTCATGTTCTTCTTCCTGTTCAACGAGTTCTACCAGAACACGTACAAAGCGAACAAGGTGAGTAATATTGCTTGTACCTGCTCTGCTTGATGACATCCCTAGTCTGGGCTAGTATTGCGGGTGAAAACATCCACTGAGAAGAACAAATGTTGTCACTCTAATATCTCGGAACTGACTGACCGGATTTATGGCGGATGTGTTCCAATCGGTCCGGGTTTGGTTCCCGTAAGTCCGTACTGAAAATGATTAAGTTTGGTAAAGTTCTTTAAAAGTTAATACACGAAGTAAGATTTTGGTAGATCAAAACCGTATCTTCCGACCTCTTGCGGAAATTTCAGGAAACTACCTTCGCAATTTTTTTGTTTAATGGCCTTTTCTAGCATGCATTCAGGCGCAATCAAACACAAACAGAAGGCCTTTTGCAATTGATTTTTGTGAGGAAGGCGTCAATCACTTAGGTGGTGTCATTCGAAACTGACACTATAATTCACAGACTCAGACTCAAACTGCATACGAATGGTACCATCAACCGGTAAATCGCTCCACTCGCAGCATACGAGCTTTTGTTGTGTTCTTGCACCAGGATGTGTCAGATCGTAAATCAAGATAGAACCATTAGCCAAAGTGTACTGCGCACGGTCATGACTCAAGAACTCTTAAACTTGTTCAGAATCCGTAATCAAACTCATTAATCGCAAACTATTGCGAGCTTCCTGGACGATCTAGGTCCTATCGGAAGGGGTTGGCCGAAGCCAAGTTCAACTTTACAACCTCCCGGTGCTCGACCAACGACAACGGAGCATTAAAATTGAAGAAAAAAAAATCCCCCTCGTCTGGCAGATTGAATGCCAAGACAACCGCTCCGTAGAAAAGTATTATTCCGTTTCGACACACACGGCATAATTAGCGCAGGGTTTGGCTGTGTGCAGTTTTATAGCTTATTTTCGTGGGTAAGATTGTGTTTTGATCGGCGCGAGAGAGCTCCTCCGGACACGTGCTGCGCAATTTTGGAGCCCAATCTATTCGTGGGCTTCTCTGATTGGCACGACTACTGCGGTGGAAATCTTGATTTGACTATTTTGAGGGTTTTAGCTTTATTCTTCGGACTTGATTTGCTTGTTAGGAGTTTTGATTTGGAAACATTCAAATCTTGACTTTTTTTTGATAAGGTCCTATAAACAAATGTAAACATTGAGTGTATCCCGCTTACTCCGATCGACTTTGACATAAGGTGTGAAAGGGATACACTCAATGTTTACATTTGTTTATAGGACCTTATCAAAAAAAAGTCAAGAAATCAAGTTTGTTTTACAAAATCATTTAGTTTGATGAAGTTTGATATGTCGGATGATAGGATTTCTCCTACATTCCAGAAGAGTCTCCAACCGTCTACCGAAGTGGCCAGGGTGATTCAGAGAACAACGGCATGACCACAGATTGTCAAAGCTTTCGATTTCATGAAGTTTGATATGTCGGTTGATAGGGTTTCTTCCATATTCCGGAAGTGTCCCCAAGCGGCCACCGGTAACCGGTTCCGGAGTGGCCAAAATCGGCCAGAGAACGATGGCATGACTGTGGACTTGCAATGCTTTCAATTTCGTGAAGTTTGACACGTCGGATGATAGGGTTCATAGCATATTCCGTAAGTGTCCTCAAGTGGCCACTGGTAACCGGTTCCGTTAAATGATCTGGATGGGTCAGAGAAGACTGGCATGACCATATATTGACATATCATCCAATTTCATGAACTTTGATAAGTCGGATGGTTGGGCTTCTTCCATCTTCCGGAAGTGTCCTTAGGCGGCCACTGGTAACCAGTTCCGGAGCGGTCTGGATAGGTCAGCAAACATTAGTATGACCACACATTGAATTTCATTATGTTTGATATGCCGGATGATCCACATTTAGGTTTCCCCAAGTGGCCATCGGTAATCGGTTCCGAAGTGGCCAGGATGGTTCAAAAAACAATGGCATGACCGTAACCTACCTTATCTTTTGGGTATCCGGGAACCGGTTAACCGGAAAAGGCCAGTTACATCTATATGTGGTTCTGGCAATCGTGTACTGTGTTTTTAGTCATTTTTATGGATCAATTTCAACTATCATAAGTGAAATGGTATCGTATAAAGACAAAAAACAGTAAAACGTAAACTTTTCGAAGTTCCGGATATCCGGTAGGACATTTGGCCCTGACATGTGGCTAAAGTATAGAAAAAAACTGTTGAATGCAACCAGGCCGTCATAGTTGGGGTTTCGAAAAGTTCGGATAAGGCTAGGTTTCCAGCTGTCAGGTAGCACGAAACCCGGATTTTATATGGAGATTTTTAGAAAAGTGTAAATTTGGCAATTTCCCGGGTATTTTTCCCCGGATTTTTTTCAGTATAGCATGGATCAAAAAACGCTTTTAGATGAAAAAAATAATAATTTCGATCAAAAGCGTTTTGTTGGTCCAGTTTGGTATGCTAAACAACCCTACTATATCCGGTCCGGAAAACGGTCAAACTTCCACTTTCTAAAAATCTTCATATAAAATGACAGCTGGAAAACCCGTCGTACCTTATCGAATCTACATACATTGGACCCAATCCGATATTTGAAAAAGGGACATCAAAGCTTCATTTGAGATCAGAGCCCCGGCTCGAATCTTCAAACACGAACAAAAGCTGCGAACCGGAGATTAGCAGTGACGTTTTGGAATTTTGACAGTCTGGAACGCACGAATTACCCCATCACCGGTCCCGAACAGACGGAAAAAACTTGGGAATAACATTTTTTTGATTTTAGAAAATACTAGGCCTATAACATTTTATGTTATTTATAACAAGATTTGGTATTTGTCGTTATGATTTTTTTGTTATTGGATTGTTATTGTAATAACAGACTAATAACATTTTTAGTTATTCTTCGAACAAATCTTTGTTATTAGTTTATGTTATTTTAACAACTAATCCGATCATCCCAATAACAATTGGAGATATTCTTCCATAACAAAATGTGTTATTCCAAAGTTGTTTTGGTTTCAACCAATATCAGACCAATAACAAATTTTGTTATGATAACATAAACTGTTATTAAACCCTTATGCAAAAATGGAGTTTGCAAGAAGATTTCATAACACTTTCTGTTATTTTAACAGTATTTGTTAATGAAATGGCATGAATTTTGTTATTGCCGTCTGCCCGGGGTTATCCGTGATGTGAAATTTGCTGCTTTAGTTGAAATGTGCAATAAATCTTGATTATTTTGCTGATTTTTTACACTTTGTGTTACTCTTTGTGTACACTTCAGTGACAAAAATGATTAAAAATTAAAGAATAAATTGACACATGCTGTTTTGCTGAAAAAATCTTGTTGTTAAAATATTGAAAATTCAAAAGAATTACTTAGAAGCTAGTAATTTCACAAAAAAAGTATGTAATAATATGTAAATATGTATTTAATACATAACAATTAGAAATATTTCAACAAAAAAGTGTTTTTCAACTCTTTTGCCAAACTTCTTATGCTGGTAAACAAACGACGCCACGCCAATGTTGTTCAACAGCGTTTACAGATTTGGTCATAAACTGTTTTTTTTTTTGCAATCCTATTCCGACCAAAGCAAACTGACAGCAGTCGACAAAAGGGGCTGGAAACTCTAATATTACTTAAGAATACTGAGTATACTAACGATATTCCAGTATACTTGTTAGTATACTAACCGAAAAGCAATAAAATGTTTGTATATTAAGATACTCTCAGTATATTGGTAAGTATACTAGTGATATTAACGGAAATGATAAGTATAATAACATATCTTTTGATTTACTGGTTAACATAATAATTATAGCTCTAAGAGTTTCCAACCCCTTGAGTCGACATTAGCACGGTTGTCAAATTCACTAGCTGTCAAATGGTAGCCCATAACAAATCAATTTTTTGCTTTTAAATTTTCCAATTTTTCGCAACATAAACGATGAATGCATGAAAAAAAACGTTACTTAATCCACCTTTAGGTGGTTGGTGCCTTCCTCACATTCATAAAGTCAATACATTCAGTAAAAATAGCAACATTCCCTTAACATGTTTAACAAATCAACTTTATAACTCATTTCTTTTGATAGGGTTCGCAGACCTTCAATTTTTCTGGCTCATCAATGCATTATCACTTGACAGTTCCCGGGCAGACGATAATAACAAAATTCAAAATTCAATAACAAATACTGTTAAAATAACTAAAATTGGTACGGTAATTTTTAACTTAATTCGGTAATTAACAGTTTATCGAAGTTTTCATCGCTTGAAAATTCGGTAAACTTTGCCGAATCCGGTAAAAAGAATTTAAGTGCGTTCCTTCAGTGGGGAAATCAAAAATGGTTAATAATTAACCATTTTTGATTTCCCCAATTCAATTATTTATTGTTTTGGTTAAAAAATAAACAAAAATTGGAACCAAGTGCGAAATTTACACCACTCCTCGTAAGCTCGCTTAATCAATGCATTATCACTTGACAGTTCCCGGGCAGACGATAATAACAAAATTCAAAATTCAATAACAAATACTGTTAAAATAACTAAAATTGTTATGGAATATTCTTTCAAATCCATTTTTGCATAAAAGTTTAATAACAGTTTATGTTATCATAACAAAATTTGTTATTAGTCTGATGTTGGTGGAAAACCAAAACTACTTTGAAATAACATTTTTTGTTATGGAACAATAACTCCAACTGTTATTGGGATGATCGGATTAGTTGTTAAATAACAAGAAATAATAACACAGATTTTTTCGAAGATTGACTTAAAATGTTATAAGTCTGTTATTACAATAACAATCCAATAACAAAAAACATCATAACGGCGAATAACAAAACATGTTATCAATAACATAAAATGTTATTGGCCTAGTATTTTGAAATATTAAAAAAAAATATTTCCAAGTTATTTCCGTCTGCTCGGGTTTGCTTTATTAGTAACACTGAGGGGCTTGTGGGACATTCCTGCGAGCAGCTGCCAAATCCAAACTCCAAAGTCACACTTATGCAACTCCTTCTCCTCAATGATTGCGTCTCTTTAATGCATTTGTTGCCGTTACTATTATTATTCAATGTGTGTGTTTATGCTTTGGGGCGATTTTATGTCCACCTCGCGGACCCCCTCGCGAGGCAATTAGCACGTGGTTCACGCTTTACGCTTCAAGTTGAAAGCAATTACTACTTGGGGGTTTGGTCAAGTTTAACAGGTGATCTTGAAAAAAAAAGACATGGTGCGATGATTGAATTTCAATCAATTACATTCGATGATATTGTTTTCAATATTGTTTGGTTTAGTGTGCCAGTAAAACCAAAACATAAACAAAAAAGCTTCCATTGAAGAGACTGAGTCAGAGGGAGTCTTTCGCTCCAACCTAGGATAAAAGGCATTGAGCGTCATTCAGATGATTTGACATTTGCAGTGTTGCTGATTTCAGTATAAACATGAATGCAGTGGTGCTAGTTTTTTTTTATTTTTTAGTAAATTTCTGTTTTGTAATGTAGCAGACAAGTTTTGTTTAGAAAAATTCTTAGGTCAAGACAGTGAGCAAAAGAGCAACTCTCGTTCTTCTCAATTCTTTTCGCTTCCCCTCTGCTTTATTCTGGTGCTAACCTTCTCCGTTCTTCCTTTCCTTTCCAGGCCCGCGCCCAGGCGGCCCGTGATCGGCGGGAAGCTGCCGCGGCCGCAGCCGCCCTTGCCCTTGCCAACGGCAACGGCACCACCAGCAATGGCAGCGTGACGTCCAACGGCACGGCCAACGGAACCGCCAACGGAACCGCCAACGGCCACCACGGGAAGAACGGCTCGGCGGTGCACAGTAACGGCACCACGAACGGTTCCCTGCTGAACGGCGGCTCCTCCAACAAGGCCGCCGACTACTACGTTCGGGGCGATCTCCCGGCCGAGATCGAAATCACGCAGCGACGCACCCAGAACCAATAATAGCGAATATAAGAGTACCTTCTTCTTCTCTTTCTTCCAACTTCAACCAAATACCCCAAAGTCCCGAACCTTTTCCCACCTTTTTGTATCCTAGCCTTGACAGAGACACACAACAACAAAAACAAACAAAGCACAAACACATTCCCACCCCACCCTCCCTTCTGTCATCCTCCTCCCCCACCCCACCTTGCACACAGTCGCTAGCGAGAGAGAGACAAAACAACCCCAAAACAAAGCGGTTTCTATTGTTATTATTATTTAATTTATTGTAAAACTTCTTTATTATTAGTACGCGCGTGTGTACAACACAAAGCAAACAAGCTACTGACTTTGTGTTTACCTCTTTTTTTTCTTTTTATGTTTGAAGCATTTGACCCCTTTTTTAGTTTACGCACCTTTTTGAAACAAAACAAAAACAGACACCAACACATTTTAAAAAAGCTTTCCCCTTCCGAACACTAGCAAAACACAAACACACAACCACAAACCACGCGTAATAAAACAAACGCAATAGAAAACAGGACCGCCCTATCGTATTTTTCCCGATTAGGGTTATTTATATTTAAAACATAATTAAAAATAGTAAAACGGAACGCTCATTGATTGACGTTTTCGCTTCTGTTTCGTTATTCGTTATTCTGTTTGACAACCGAGCTTGCTTTCCAAGCTTGCTTCGATTGCCTTCTGCGTACAAATAAGCTTACGGAAAACGGAAAGAGAAAGAGAGCGCGCAATCAAACGAGAGAGAGAGAGAGCGAAAAAGTGGGGAGAGGGAAACTGACAAGTACTCACTCACACCGTTCAAGCAGGACAACAGAACAATCAACACACAGCAACACGAAACACACAGAAACACACATGTTAAGAGCTGAAAGCGCAGAAAAAAAATGTGTTTTTATTAAGTGAAAGCCAAAAAGTAGGAAAAGGTGAAAGCTTTTTTTCTTTGATTACGGAAAAAAAACAGTAGAAATGTGTTACCTTTATTTAGATTTTTAAATAAAGTTAGTAACTTGTTGGACGGTAACTGAAGTAATAAATAGAAGAAGAAAAATACACACAAACACAAACAAACAAAAAAGAGAGCATTAAAGAAGTGAGTTTGAGCGCGAGCGAGAGCGTGAGCGTGAGAGGAAGAAGAAAACAATATTTTGTAAATAGTTGAGCTAACCTAGCGTGCGATAGGCGTAAGATTAAGCAAGTGAACTAAAGAGAGAGAGAGAGAGTGTGTAGAGGTAAAAACAAGCAAGCTGAGAGGAAAACATCAATCAAAATAGAGAGGTGAAGAAATTATTGAATGCTTTGCCTTACATTTTTATGTTTTTCTTTTTGCTCAGTTTTGTCATCCACATGTCTTACCCCTTAGAAAAAGGTTCATCTTCTACAACACACACAAACTTCAATACTATTCAGGAACAGGAGTAAGGAAAAAAACCCTTAGCAAATAGTTTACAGTATCTATAAAAAAATAAAATAAAAGCATTCAAATCGCTTGAAAGAGTGCGCCTGGTAGAAGGTGAGAATGAATGGGAAATGCAAATAAAAAAAAACGAAAAGATGAAAAATTATAACTCTAATGTGATTTCTTTATTTTTTTGTAAGGAAAATGCAATTGCAAAGTAATAAGGCAAATAAAAAAAAATGATCAGTAAACAAAATAAAACCGTGTAAACAATCTGTACTTGCATCGATGCTCCGTGTCAATGTCGCAATGAAAAAAGAAAACTCTAGTTTTAAAGAATTCAATTGAGAAAGTAAAAGTAAACGAGACAAAACAAACCAACTTGGTGTGAGCTAATATTTACAAACAATAGGATCGCGGAAAATCAAAAAAATTAAACCATCAACAGCATTTGGACATTCGCGAAGGAATACAGTAAAGTAAAGTTTAAAAAAATAAACCCGGATTAGAAAGAAAAGGAAGAGAAGCGTTTTAACCTTGACAAAAAAATATTTCATGAAAAAAAAACTCCAAAATTCAAAAAAGGTGAAAGCGTCCTCTTCCTTTCCTATAGCTAGTTATCCGTGGACTGAGAAGCAGCAGGAGGAAAAAGCTGCAAGCAGTTTGATGGTCGATTTTGGCCATTACTTGATAGATATCTACTAATTTGATGAGCGTGGTGAAATGAGTGAAATAAAAAAAATGTGCTGAAAATGTGACATGAAGTGTTTTTTTTTCTTTGTCAAAATTTCCGAAAAACGATTTCTTTACAGATTTCTTAAATTTTCATTTCTTTGCTAAGCTTATCCATCATTTTACACCTACTCCAGAGCAAACGGAATGCACATGGAGGAAAGAGATTTGCTCTCTTGCTCACTGTCTTGCCCCCAAGGAACCCGTTGGCCCAGAGCTTGAAATAGTTGCATGAATTGGCGAAGCTGACGACGTCCGTGCTCTCCAAGAAGCCAATATGTGCTTTTAGTAGCTTGAATGTAAATAAAAGCGCGTGTATTTACTTTAGTAAATTTCTAAGAAGTTAGGGGAAGTAAAGCTTCCCTTATAAACAGCGTTTGACAGCTGAGCAATTTTCTACGATATCGGACTTTTTTTTCTAAATTTTAATTTTATTTTTATCCGGCTGAAAATTTTTCAACTTAATTTTTTTTAATGTAAAATCGAATTTCCAATCAAAAAGTACAATGGTGAAATTTTGATTAAGTGCACTGTTTTCAAGTTAAAGCCATTTTTAGGTAACTTTTTTGAAAATAGTCGCAGTTATTAATTTTTTAAAACAGGTGCCCATGTTTGCCCAGTGTATTTTTAAAAAGCTGAGAAAATTCTCTATATTTTGCTTTTTTGAACTTTGTTGATACGACCCTTAGGCTTCATCCATAAAGTACGTCACGCAAAAATCAGCCTTTGTCACGCTTTTCCTATGCTTATAACATGCAATGTCACACTTGCTCAGACCCCCCCCCCCCCTCCCCCCTAGAGCGTGACATACTTTATGGATTACGCTTTAGTGGCTGAGATATTTCCATGCAAAGATTTAAAAACAGGAAAATGTTTCATATTTTAACATTGAAAATCGGACCATTAGTTGCTGAGATATCGACATTCTCCAAAAATATTTTTTCGAGTGTGGGCAAACATGGGCACTAATTTTAAAAAAATGAATAACTGGGACTATTTTCAAAAAAAAGTTTCCTAAAAATGGCTATAATTTAAAAACGGTGTACTTTATCAAAATTTCACCAAATTCCTTTTTGCGACCAATATTTCGATTTTTGAAAAAATCAGTATTGATTTAAAAATTCATAACTCGGTCAAAAAATTTTTGCCCGTTCGGGAAATTTCTGAAAAGTTGGCATTTGATGTCCCCAAAAACATATCAGAAAAATAAATAAAAATGGTGTTTTTTGCAAATTAAGTTTTATTGACAAAAAAAAATAATAAAAAATCACCCAAATTATTTTACCCTGTATAATATTTTTCAGTGTAGTCCTTATCCATACCTAAAACATTGCCGAAGACACCAAATCAATCAAAAAATTCCTTCAAAAGATACAGATTTTTGAATTTTTATATATCATTTTTTGTATGGACAGCGGCCAAATTTGTATGGAAAATTATAAGGACAAACTAATGATGCAAAATTATTTCTTTGGGCATACCGAATGCACCAAAAAAGTTTCAGCCGGATTAAAAATACAAAAAATCGAATGACCGAAATCTCAGAGAATTGCTCAGTTTAGGAAGCGTTCTTTTATTACGTAACGCAAAAAAAATATTTTTAGAACCCCTCCCCCTCGTAACAAAAGGTCCATACAAATTTAAAAAAAATTGAATGAAGCGTAACACAGGAGCACTTTTTGTGTTTGGGAGCGTCCTTGTATTACGCAACGCAAAAAAATGAGTGTTTGTACCCCCTCCCACCCCTCGTAACAACATTTTCATACAAATTTTAAAAATGTTGTATGGAGCGTAACACGGCCTTCGAACTCTCATGTGAAATTGTGTTTGGGATCAAAAACTGGCTGCTACCGGAATTTTCATGCAACTATGTGGTGAAAGGTTTTTTGAGTGCACAAGACAGGGCAAGAACGATACCCATACAGCAAGGCTGTATTTCATAGGTAATTTTGACAGATTTTGACAACCGCACCACTACACACTCTACACACTCAATCGCGAGTACCTTAGGTAGAAAGTACAGATTGTCAAGGGAAACAGATTGGCGAATGTTTGACAGATCCAAACGCACTGCACACCAACCGCCCTTTACGCCCAGCAAAACTGGCAGTGTTGCAAGCGCAAAACATACGTTGCCAGTGCCGATTTATTTTGCATCGACCAATCTGTTTCCCCTAGACAATCTGTAGTAGAAAGCCATGCCCATACAGGGCAGAATTTGATTTCAGCGGATTTATTTGTACGACTCGTGCTGAAAAAATCTTCTTTTTGCAATGTGTTGCATAAACTACTATATAATCATTTTAATAATGTATACAATTTTTAAGTTAAAGCTAACTGAACATTATTTTTGTATAGAAGGGGAATCTTTGATTTATTGCTTATTGAGAAAAAAAAAACTTATTTAGTTTCAATTCATGTTTGGCATGAAACTTAAATAAATATTTCTTAATGATGTTTTCTTATGAATATGCAGTAACACACAGCTGAAGGAACTTGAGTACTCTGTTATGCCCTTTAAATGAACTTATGTTTGTTTTTGATCATTTCAAAATAATTATTAAATTAGATATGGTAGTCAAAATGGCGGTGACATAGCAAAATGCATTTGAAATTGTAACAGGCAATGAATTACTCAAATTTGACTAGAATGTGGTTGCAGAACTCGAATTTGATGTAAAAAGTTATGTAAAAAGATATTTTAAAGGCATTATATTAATCTATAAAAGCTAAACCTTATTTTATTCCATAAAGAGCGGATATTACTCACAGTACAGACTGCATTTCTCACATTCTACAGTGAGAATGCGTCCAAAATAACGATCGACCAAACAAAATTTACTCCAAACAACAACTCAAATAAAACGAAATAACAGTGTACTTGCATGCAACTTTTGTTTTTTGTTTTGTTTTGCTGCATGGGATAACGAACTTACTATATGTCAAAGATGCATTTGCTCAGCTGATCTGAATATTTTTATTTACAAATGCCGGTTGCAAACAAACAAGATTCGTTACTGTCGATACTACTGAAACAGGTAACTAGAAGCTAGAATTCAAAGCAATGTAGAAATTTGGTAACTTTTAGCGGTACAAAAGGTTTCTTCGGTTCCATTGCAGCAATTTTAGGCATGAGATAAAGAAATACAAGAAAGTATGCACTGATAAAGGATTAAACCAGGACTACGGTGCCGTCTTGACCCAGTAATTCTTACACAGATATTAGTTGAACGTGATTGCTTATCAAGATTCAACAAAGCTTAACATATCAACTTGGTATAATTGGAAGCATGTCTGAGGAAACAACTATAGATGATCTGCCCGAAGAGGTGAGAAAACAAAGTTGATTCTTTAAATTTGATTCAACCCTCACTTTCATCAGATGCTGGAGACGATCTTTTCACACCTGGACCTAGAAGACCGCAAATCAGTAACCGCCGTCTGTCACCGATGGTCCCGACTAGCTCTTCGCTGGTCAGAACTTCAACTGGAAGTGGATTTCCGAAAGTGTGGCACGGAGGAATCCTACCGGCGGACACTTCTAGTCAGCCAGCGACCGTACAGGCACTTGGTGTGCTACTTCGGCTACGATTACGCCGTGGGCGATTTGCTGCTGTACATATTGGCCAAATTTAGTGAAAGTCTGGAAACGGTGAAGCTGATACCGAACCAGTTTGTTCCGGTTGAACTTTCGTTCTTTGCTAGTCTAACTAAATTAAGTGCTAATCTTAAGAAGCTGCACATCGATGCCTGCAACTTTCGGGACAACTCGGATGGCGAACTCGAGTTTCATCCGCTCAACAATCTCCAGGATCTGTACCTGGAGAACAACCTGCTGGATCTTCCGGGAGGACACGACATCCGGGAGCTGACACCAAACATCACCGCTCTTCACGTGCAAATCAGTTACTACTCGGATCGACCGCTGCACGTTCTCCGACATTTTGGGCCCCGTCTGAAGGAGCTGGAAGTGTGGTTTCTAAGTGAAGATCGCTTTCTGGAAGTCTGTTCAATGGAATTTCCACGCTTGCGAAAAATCAACTTTTACTGTGTCGATTGGATATTCCAGGATGCAGACACGATCCGGATGGTGCAGCAGTTCTTCCGGAAGAGTCCCGATCTACGGGAGGCCACTCTTAGGTGTAACATGATCACGCCGATTCTGGCGGATTTGGCTAATAGCTGTCTAAATTTAAGCTTTCTCTGTTTGAGTATGGAAACTGTGTCGGCAGATTGCTTCCGGTGGTTCAGTTCCCTGCGAAATCTGAAGGTTTGTACAAAGAAACTCCTGAAACTATAACAGAAACTATAACACTCTCATTTCCAGTCACTTCACCTCGAAGACGCTACGATAGAGTCACCCAACTTGGAACAATGTCCGACACTGTCAAGTTTGCGTAAAATATCACTTTACTCAGTTAAAATCACGAACGCACTGGACCTAAACCACTTCCTGTGTCGCTCGTATCCGGCACTAAGCGTCCTAGAACTCATCAACGTGACCACCTGTGGGTCATTCCTGTACGATCAGGTGGTACTTTCTTGCAACATGGCACAACTGGAACTTTTGGTGTTGATAGAACCGGATAAATCGATCAATTTGATGCTCTTTGAATACATCGATCTTCCCAAGCTGCGAGAGGTGAAGCTGAAGTTCAAAGAATCTTATTTAGCGAGCATTCCAGTTGGAAAACAGCTCCGGATACAGCACATTACCATGGAGCTCAGCGTAGTAATATTTTTTTCGATTTCTGAAATTACATTAAATAAACAACTTCCTCTAAATTTAAGGTTAACGCGGATACCTTCCAAAACATTCGACTGGTGTTGCCAAATCTGAAAAAACTGACACTGTCCGGATGCTCAAGGAACGATGTTCAAACCGCGCGGGAAATACTCACTGGCTGTGATGTACGCTATAGGCGAAAATGGCGCTTTGAAGAAGCATTCTGAAAAAGTTTTGTTCGGATTCGTTGATCGAAATATACTTTGTTGTAGTTAGAGAATTGTAACTGTTCAGGTATAAATTTTGTGCATAATAAGTTTACGCAAAGAGATTGTTGTTATATACTTTTTTACTTGTGAATAAGTATAATTTTGATAACCTATAATACAATTTTAAAATAGCAGAGAAATGTTGTTCTGCTTTACCAGATTTGTCAAATACAAGCAAATTTCAATGCTTCATTTATATTACAAAATTCGATTAAATAACATCAAACCACACACACACACACACACACACACACACACAATCCCTTTTTCAAGGTTAGATTTGATAACAAAAATACCAAGTTGATCCAGCCCTTGTTTTGATGAAAATTGATCCATTCTCCGTTCTGAGAAAAATCCATCCTAACATTTGTGAAGGTCGTATGAAACTTTAAAATGCAGTTTTGACGGTGCCTGGACCAAAGACATATTTTTAATCGGATTCTTCGGACAATTTACGTAACATACTCAAAATTGGGATGAGTTCATTAACAGGATTCCGAGATATGAATAAAAACTTAGTTCTTTGATGCTCCGCGTGCAAAAATGGGAAAATGATGAAATCGGCAAAAGAACATTTTTTCACTAAAACTGCGATAACTTTTATGTTAAGGGATGACCTATACTTTTTTGGGGAACCAAAAGTTGCATCTTTCAATTACGATAGTATTCAAAAAAAAAAATCATGGAAAAGGGGTCAAGAAATGGCTTTACGCACAGCAGAAGAATAGAAAAGGGAACGATTTCTTGGGACTTTTCTTCACCCTTGCTTTCGCTGCCGCTGCTGCCCATTTTAATTTCCAGAGTTTTTTTTTTAACAGGTCCTATAAGCACCACCTTCACGGTGGGTCTACGAGGCCGAATAAAAAAAACATTTTTCGAGTGATTTTATAGCCTTTCCTCATTGAGGTGAGGCAAAAAGCTAGGACAAACAGGAAACCTTAGAAACCAGGCGTCTCCAATGAATCATTTAGGATCTTGTCAGAATGCCGTGACTAGCCGTGAAAGTGACATAAATTTTTCGACTTTTTGTTCTTTTAATGTATTGATTTTTGGTATCATAGCTAGGGGAACAGCATGTAATTTCATCGAGCACCTACTGTTGGCATATCTGCCCCATGTGGTTCAAGCTGTACTTTCTAAATGCGTTCTCAACTGAAACCAAGTAATAAGTAAAAAGTGAGGAAGCAAGACTTCAACAAAAACAAAATATGTAATACTGAGAAACAGCTAATTGGATGGAATTAGGACCGAACCCTTAACCAGCCAAACATGTAAAAAAAATCCCTTAGTGAGACTTTTTGCAAAAAAAATCCTGTTTTGTATCCTCGACATTAAATTAGTCAGTTCCTAACAAAACGGGGGTTCTAACAATTAATAAATTACCGTCTACAAACGAAACAAATCAACTCACTCATAAACAAATGCGTAAATTCTAACTTCATGAACACGATTCAGTCCAGCCTCTGAGGACCGATTCAGTTCATCATTCGACGAAGGCATGGAACGTATAAACTGAATTAATGTAACAAAAAAAGTTTGCGAAAAAAAATCCCCGCCGAGCTGAATGCGGGTGTGTGACTTTCAGCAAACAGTAACATCCAACTAGTTTGAACCACAATCATGTATAAAACTGATCAACGCAAGCCAGCGGACGCCTGCTGTACCGCCGAAGACCAGCCCCCACAAATTGATCAACGCAAGAGAAATGCTACAACCGACCCGTGAAGAGTCACCACCAGTAGCAGGCCTCCCAAGGGAACGATTCGGGGATCACCCGGCAATGAACGAATGAACTGCTTTCAATCGAGAGCAAGAGAGAATCGGAGGAAAGTTCATTCGATATAAAACGGCTTGATTCTTTGCCACATTAGCTCAGTGTTCAATGAGGTTCCGTCCAAGAATCTCAACTTAATTTAGAGGAAATTTTCAAAATGTCTTTCGTATTTATTAAATCAGTAGTCCTGTTGACGACCCTACTCGCTGTCCAGGCCAAACAGTGCCCCTCCGAGCAGGACCTGTGCGTTCCGGTGCAGTATTGCGCGCCAATTTACGAGGCCATCATGTCCGACCGTGCCCAACGCAACGCCACCCTGCAGGAGTACATCTGGTCGCGGACGTGTCACACCGTGGGCGTGGACCGTGAGCCACGCGTTTGCTGCAACCGGATCGAGGTACCGCTGGGAAAGCGGTGTTCCGGGGCGTCCGGAACGCCAGGTCGGTGCGTGGGCCCCGAACGGTGCGAACTCATCGCGAAATATCTGGAGCGGGATCGGCGCAGTCCTGCCATCGAGCGGACACTAGCGGAGAATGTGTGCTTCCGGGATGGGGATAAGGTATGGAAGTAGGAGAGTTGAAGAAGTGCTTGAAGATCACTGACGCCTGGATCTGTTTCCTAGGACTTTTATTGCTGTCCTGAGGCCATGGTTATCGAGGCCAAAACGGCGCCACAATCGATGGATCTGGTGCTGCCACCGCCCAGCTCGTTGAAGATCGGTAATGGTGAGTACGTGTTATACGTTTTGAACTTAATCCCCGTGGGAAGTACCTTCGAGTGTCAACAGAAAGATGTGTCACTCGATTAAGGAAAATGGTTGGTCATCGTTTATTGTCAGTAAAGATTCGGACTGGGCTGAGGCAACTGAGCTTGGCTAAGCTATAATTAGAGCTTTAGTTGGAGTGACCAGCGTCAATCATCTATTGTTGTAGCCATTAGGTGACCATTAGGCGTACGAAAGCACCACTTGAACTTGATATGAAAAAGCGCCGTTCCCTGATTTGCCTGCCTGAAACTGAAAGTACATTAAGGGGATACGGGAAGGTTCGCCATATTGATTTCACGACTTGAGTTTTGAAGGCTTGAACGGTGAGGCAATCCAAACCCCAAGATTCGAACTGAAGACCTTTGGATTGTGAGTTCAACTGCCGACCAGCGACACAACCGAGACAGGACCCAGAGAGACGACTCCTACACCTGGACTAAGCAGACGACCTAACCTCTAAATTTGACCGGGGCCAAAATTTACTTCCCCGTCCGACGGAAGGCATGATCAGACAAATCTCGTCTCGAAAATGCCACCGGGGCCGACTGGGACCAGGCCAAAACAATTCAATAATAACGATTTGGTCCTTTCTTTTCCTTCCAGCCTTCCCCTCCTGCAAGGACCCCACCGGCTCGAAAGGCCGCTGCGTTCCGGTCCGCAACTGCGACGCCATCCACAGTGCGTTCCTGAACGAACGCATCACACAGGATCGCAAAATGGCCGACTTTGTGCGGGCCAGCAGCTGCCCGTCGGACGCCCGGGACGGCCACTCGATCTGTTGCGCCGCGGTGAAACCGGCCAAAATGGTGGACTTTATCGCCCACTCGAAGGCCGCCCGGTTGGGCTTAAAGCACTGCGGAACGGTTCGGTTGGCGGACAACATCCTGCTCGGGAGTGCGACCGGCCTGGGGCAGTTTCCGTGGATGGCCAATTTGATGTACAAGCGGAAGGGGGCGCTCAAAAGCTTGTGCAGTGGATCGTTGATCCATCCGAGGTACGTGTTGACGGCGGCCCACTGTATGAAGGGCAACACGAGACCGGTAGCGGTCCGATTGGGCGAGTACGACCTGTCCAGTGATCCGGACTGCGTCGACGGACGGTGTGCGGCCAAGGTGAAGGAATACCCGATCGAGAAGCTCATCCCGAACAACAACTTCAACGGATTCGACGCGGACTACGACATTGCGTTGATCCGACTTGCTCGAAAAGTCGTCCTGGTAGACGGAGAGGTCTTTCCGGTTTGTCTTCCGTTGACCGAAAGCCTGATGATGCTGAAACCAAACCGACTGACGGTTACCGGCTGGGGTCAGACGGAGGACCAGCGGGCTTCAAACGTCCTGCTGGAGGCGGATCTGCAAGTGGTGCCGCGGACTGACCTGTGTCAAGGCGAGTCGACGTTTTGTGCGCGAGGACGAGACATGGCCGGCCATTGTCGGGGGGACTCGGGTGGTCCGTACCAGACGGTGGTTCCGGTGGGGGACGGTTCCCACAGGTTCGTTCAGTTTGGAGTGGTTTCCGGTGGGCCGGCCGAGTGTAGTGTAAATGAGAAGAGGCCCGGTGTGGGTGTGATGGTCAGCTATCACATCAACTGGATACTGGACAATTTGGAAAATTAACTAGATTAGGTTTAAGAGAGCACTGTAAATAAAATGTACAAATCTCGACTTTTTGCCTTCCTCACTGAGGTAAGGCTATAATCCTGCTCTAAAAATGAACTTTGTATAAAAACGTCGTAGACCCACCTTCATGTATACATATCGACTCAGAATCGAAAACTGAACAAATGTCTGTGTGTATGTGTGTGTGTATGTGTGTGTGTATGTGTGTGTGTATGTGTGTGTGTATGTGTGTGTGTATGTATGTATGTGACCAACAAACTAGCTCATGTTTCTCGGCACTGGCTGAACCGATTTGACCCGAACTTGTTGCATTCGACTTGGTTTAGGGTCCCATAGATCGAGTTTTATACAGATTGAAGTTTCGATAAGTAGTTCAAAAGTTATGTATAAAAATGTGTTTTCACATATATCCGGATCTCACTTAAATGTATGTAAACTATGTCCGGGTCCATCATCCGACCCATCGTTGGTTAGGTTATCAAAAAACCTTTCCAACGAGTCCAAAACATTGAAGATCTGGCAACCCTGTCTCGAGATATGGCCCCTTAAGTGATATTGGTGTACTTTTTGGAAGCCGGATCTCACTTAAATGTATGTAAACTATGTCCGGATCCACCATCCGACCCATCGTTGGTTAGGTTATCGAAAGACCTTTCCAACGAGTCCAAAACATTGAAGATCTGGCAACCCTGTCTCGAGATATGGCCCCTTAAGTGATATTGGTGTACTTTTTGGAAGCCGGATCTCACTTAAATGTATGTAAACTATGTCCGGGTCCATCATCCGACCCATCGTTGGTTAGGTTATCAAAAGACCTTTCCATCGAGTCCAAAACATACAAGATCTGGCAACCCTGTCTCGAGATATGGCCACTTAAGTGATATTGATGTACTTTTTGGAAGCCGGATCTCACTTAAATGTATGTAAACTATGTCCGGATCCACCTTCCAACCCATCGTTAGTTAGGTTATCAAAAGACCTTTCCATCGAGTCCACATCATTGAAGATCTGGCAACCCTGTCTCGAGATATGGCCATTTAAGTGATATTTATGTACTTTTTGGAAGCCGGATCTCACTTAAATGTATGTAAACTATGTCCGGATCCACCATCCGACCCATCGTTGGTTAGGTTATCAAAAGACCTTTCCATCGAGTCCAAAACATAGAAGATCTGGCAACCCTGTCTCGAGATATGGCCACTTAAGTGATATTGATGTACTTTTTGGAAGCCGGATCTCACTTAAATGTAAGTAAACTATGTCCGGGTCCATCATCCGACCCATCGTTGGTTAGGTTATCAAAAGACTTTTCCAACGAGTTCAAAACATTAAAGATCTGGCAACCCTGTCTCGAGATATGGCCACTTAAGTGATATTTATGTACTTTTTGGAAGCCGGATCTCACTTAAATGTATGTAAACTATGTCCGGATCCACCATCCGACCCATCGTTGGTTAGGTTATCAAAAGACCTTTCCATCGAGTCCAAAACATAGAAGATCTGGCAACCCTGTCTCGAGATATGGCCACTTAAGTGATATTGATGTACTTTTTGGAAGCCGGATCTCACTTAAATGTATGTAAACTATGTCCGGATCCACCTTCCGACCCATCGTTAGTTAGTTTATCAAAAGACCTTTCCATCGAGTCCACAACATTGAAGATCTGGCAACCCTGTCTCGAGATATGGCCATTTCAGTGATATTTATGTACTTTTTGGAAGCCGGATCTCACTTAAATGTATGTAAACTATGTCCGGATCCACCATCCGACCCATCGTTGGTTAGGTTATCAAAAAACCTTTCCATCGAGTCCAAAACATAGAAGATCTGGCAACCCTGTCTCGAGATATGGCCATTTAAGTGATATTTATGTACTTTTTGGAAGCCGGATCTCACTTAAATGTATGTAAACTATGTCCGGATCCACCATCCGACCCATCGTTGGTTAGGTTATCGAAAGACCTTTCCAACGAGTCCAAAACAATGAAGATCTGGCAACCCTGTCTTGAGATATGGTGTACTTTTTATTCCGGATCTAAAAAATAGATGAAATTTGTGTACAGCCAGTGTTGGTAATGAGTGAGGAAGGCTCCAACCACATAGGTGGATTAAGTTAGTTTTTTTATTAGGTCCTATAAACATATGAAAGACAATAGCTTATAGGACCTTTTCAAAAAAAAAACTCTGGAAATATTATAAAAAACATGTAAAGGGGCGACCCTATTCCGCCTCATTTAGCACTAGCGGAGGCTAGTAGACTATCTCGGATTGTATGTAAGTTTTGGAGTAGCTTGTAAATAATAAAAGTATATTTGTTTGCTCGTAATTATCATCTGTTTCATTTGCGGAATCACAACAAAAAAACGTCTTCGAATGTAGCTTATATAGCTAGTAGGGTGGGTACGAATTTTGAAAAGTTCTCAGATCAAGTTCTGGTGTGGTTCCCCTTGTAGGGCATACCGATAGGGACTCTCACGCCAAATTTCAGCTCATTTGGTTGAAAACTGGCTTGTCTCAAGCGAGTTCAAGTTTACATAGGATTTAATATGGGAAATTTTGAATTTTTGTTCATTTGCTCCTACAGGCCTGGGGAAAACATGTAGAAACTTCTAGGATGGCCAGAAATGAGCGGAATCGTCTGGGGAACAACTTTTCCGAAGAGACCAGGTCGATTCGTTCAACCCCCATCGGGCTCAACGGCAATACATCCGGGGTTTTCGGAACCAACGGTTTTCCCCAGAAAAGCATCAATTTTTCCTTAGCATGCTGTGAATGCTTGATGAACACCACGACGCCACATGTCAAACAGCTACCACGTGGACTAGCATCGCCTATAAAAAATACTTTTTATTACTTTTTGAACTATAGAATTATCATTTATGGTGATCCTGATACTATTTAGCTGTATTCTAAATCTCCAAATAAGAAAAAAACTGTTATGGTGCAACCCTAGGGGCAGGACAACTTGGTCGATAGACTAATAATAGCTTATAATAGTTCGTTGATTGATTTATATTTCGTCAATACTTTAACGCGACCTTACCTGAGTTTGTGGATCCTTGAACCTTTGTCAGATAGAAATGTCAAATTGAACATAAACACAAAAAATTCTGACGGTGAGGATTTTCATGGAAATTTCGAAGGGAAATTTATAAGTGGCAAAAATTGGACATTTCTTCAGCGGGGACCAAGCTCCGTCGGCCAAGAATGGTCAAGTTACCTACTTCTGAAACACCCAAGAAGAAAAATGCAGTGGACCGGTTAACTGATTCCTCTACGTCCCGCTACGTTGAAGGATTACCCGAAAAGTCATGTCCACCTAATCTAGCTTCCTCCTCTTGCCTCTCCTGCTCCACTTGTTGCAAAAGTAAGAGGCCATGTTCCGGGATCAGAACCCGTCCTGTTGCTTCCTCCAAAAATGAACCCTCGATGAATACTATATTCGTTAAAACGGAGAAGGCTTCTCTTTTTCTACGGAACTTGGACAAATTCTTTACACAGGCCGGATAACATAACCTGATATTTAGAGCGCAAAGAAAAACAAAAATGCTAGAACCGGTAACTTTCCGGATTGGTTCAAAATCAATTAAATGGTGGAAGGGAAACAGCTTTCCTTTAAAATACAGCAACGGTTCCGCATTTTAGTATGACCCAAATCCGATCACCAAATGTGGCCAAATGAAACCAGTGTCGAAGGAGAAAAACAATCGGCAACGAGACCGATTGCCTCTTTCTTCAATGTGGACATCATCATGATCATGGCCGCTAGTGGAATAGTTGAAGGAAAACCCGGAAAATCCCGGTCCAAACCGTAAATGTTGCCTCCTCCTTCTCCTTGAACTGCACTAGAGGGCAACGATGGGTCAAAGTCAAAGCTTTCGCCTACTGTCCTGAATCCTCCTACCGTTTGAATTCCGTCAAACCCGGTCAACCTCGGTTGAAACGCCACATACTCCATTGCGACGGAATCTCCCTCTTCCTGTAATCGTATTTGGTCAATCTGAGACTGAACAAAGCATTTTTCTCTTTGGATAAGTTGCCTGTGGTAAACGCAAAAGTAAGGGACCATGTTCCGGTGACCAGGTCTTGTCCCGTTGCTTCCTCGATCATGCAATAAGCAAAAATAAACACTCAATGAATATCAATGGGAAAGTAGCGGCAGGAGGAAAACTATCGGCGTCTAGACCGATTTCCTCCTTCTTCCACCACGCAAGAGGAAACAATTGGAAGGACATAATCATGGTCATGATCGTTGGCAGAGCAGTTTCATGCCTCTTCGTGCCACATTGTTGGAGAAAAAACGTGGAAAATCTTTCCAACCATTGATATAGAATCCTCCTCCTCATCCTCCGCGAGCCGCATCGTAGAAAACGATTGGTAAACGAATATTTTCTGCTTTCGCCTACGGCCCTGAAATCTCCTCTTGTTTGACCTCCGTCAGCCCGTCATTACGCCGGAAGTTAGGTCTTACTGTGCCCGGATTTGGCCAATATGGGACCGAACAGGACTCTTTTCTCCGAAAATTTCCAAACGGTATCTAAAGAAGATAGTAAAATTTTGTCGCGAACAATATTTTGTTGTTTTCGTCTGTATGTCAAACTGTCAACTGTCAAATCAAGGTGTGCAAATGTAGGTCATAACATTTTCGTTGCTTTATTGGCCAATAAATCAACAACAACGTCAATATGTTAACGAATGGTAAATATTTTTACTCTGTACACCCCCTAGGTGCAACCTCTGTAACTCCTTAAAACAAATGCCATTTTTTTACAAAAAAAAAGTTGAAATGAAAAAAAAAATCATTCAGAAATTATTATTTCCTTGCTATAATCTTTTCAAGAATACGTGTTACTTCTCAAACTTCTTGTGTTTTAACTTGAAATATTTTTTTATGAAATCACAAAAAATAAGACAAAAAAAAAAGAACTAAGTTGCTGGATTTGAATTTGCTCAGCCGCTGGTTTGAGCATGAGCATGAGCATGAGCATGGTTGACTGCCAATGAGCTGCTTCTCCGTTATTGATAGATCAGCTGAAGTTAAACAATGAATCAAAAATGATCAGTGGGAGCCAACCATCCGTTCACTGTTTAAACTCTGGAGATCCTTACTTTATTAGTTAATACCGGCGCCCTCCCAAGAAGCCTGCAGTTCAACGAAAGGTAGGAATGTTAGTCCGATAGTTGAAGTTGCAGACTCATTAAGGACATAGTTTTCGCTATATACCTATTATAGCATCTCCTTCAAGCATCACGTGATTAATATTTTTTGGGTTAGTAGGATAAGGTATTGGCTTTTCGATGCGTCCCGAGCTACGATGCTATGGGGAGGACTTTCATTACAGACCCGTCGGCGAACCTTCCGAGCAACGATGCTATGGGAAGGGCTTTCTGGTTAACACACAAAATCACTCACACACAGTTATTTTGCTCCACTATTAACTCGACGATCCAAAATATCAGCGCGTCTTTCGATCATTTTATAGAAATAGCTTTTTCACCGTAAAAAATATAAAACCCTATCCGAAAAATGTATACACAATTTACCCGACGCCGTGCCTACTGATCAACGATGATATTGATATTGAAAATCGCAAAACAATTAATTAAGATTACAAAAGCACAAAAAAAAACACCAATTACTCAACGAAAATGACGCTCAAGACACAATTAATTCGCGTGGCCTCACCGCCCACAATCAACTGAAGCAGGAAACACAATTAACACTCTGTTACTTTAGAACACAATTATTACGACTAACTCAACCGGCGGCGTACCCTCCGATCAATGATGATAAAGGAAGGACTGATATTATCATTGCTAGCAAGAAAAAGGACACCTACAAACATGATCGATCCTGTCAAGCAACCACGTTGCCCCACCGCCCGCAATTGACACACCTAATTTACGACAAAAATGCGAAACAAAATGCACACACAAAAAATCACTTTTCACTCCGAATATTTTTTACGACCATGCGCTCACTTTGCCAACTACGCACTGATCTAAGTTGCTGGATTTGAATTTGCTCAGCCGCTGTTTTCAGCGAAAAACATCGCTGGTTCAGTGTGATTTTTCGCAAATATCAGCAAAATCAAACCAGGAAAATCCTTCTGCTGATTTGAAGATGGATCCCCTTTCCGTGCGGCTTCACTTCTGTTAAAATGTGTTTATAGTCGTTTTAAATTAAACGACAAATAAAAAGCATTCAACAATAAGACCCCAGCGTTTTTCGACTTTTTGTTTGCAAATTTGATTTTGCTTTAAATAAGGTCTTTAATATTTTTTTTTGTTCAGGTTTTCGATATTTTCAAAAAATATCTCTTAAACCAGATTTGCATCATCACGCCCTATGGCTCCGAAGATTTTTTGTCCTCTAAAACACATTAAAAAATCGAAAATTATTATATACGTGTTTTGAGAATTAACCTTTAGTGATATACAGTTATATAAAAAAAATCTGTTTTCTTTTCGAGTGCCTACTTTTCCGTAAAGTCGTCATCTCAATTTTGCAGAAGACACCAAATCGATCTGAAAATCCCTTCTCAAGATACAGAATTACATATATTTACAAACCCATTTTGTATGGCCAGCCCCCAAAATTGTATGGAGACTTGTATGGAACTAATGATGCAAAATGACTTCTGTTGACATAAGGACAAAGTTTTATCCAAATAAAAAAATGAAAATTTTAAAATCGCAAAAAATTGCGAAACCGTGGAGAACTACTCCCATTTATCCCTCCAATATATTTTTAGCTGGAAAGAAAATTTTCGATAAAGGTCCCAAAAAATAAGACAATTGAATTGGTGGAAAGCTTGTCAAAAAGTGAACCTCGTTTTTGACAGTCCATATAGGGTGAACACTCCATAAACTGGTTGCACAAAATAGGGTATAAAGGCCATTTATGAGTAAATTTGAAAATAAGTTTATTTAATATTTAGGTTTGCAATTTGAAATTGTTATTTATTGTCAAGTTATTTTTTTTTTGTTAAGACCGAGCCATGCGGTAACGCTTCCGCCTCTTAAATGGGAATTCAGAACCCGGTGCGGACCAACATAGTTGGTTATCGTTTCCCTGCTGGATTCGATTTCTAAGTAAAGGAAAAGTAGTTTATCGTCACAAGCTGAACATTATCTTCTTGGAATATTGACATTTAACACTAAAATATGTTAATAAGTTAACATTAAAAAATGTGAACGATTGACTTCGTCCTCAAAAGGCTGGATAATATTTTATTTTTTCTAGTTATTTATTTTTTGACAAAACATATTCAAAATTATTCATCAAAAACAAAATTTAAAATAATTTTTCACAAAAAAAACTTTTTTTCAATTGCACATTTGCTGGCTCTTTTACCCTATATTTAGCGTCAGAGGGGTAAAGCGACCAAATAGCGGGGTCCACGGTCCAACCAATGTGAGTATCGCGGCCCATACATACAATTTGACAATCTTGCCATCAGGCTGATTAAAACTAGTTTTCTAGTATGCAAATCCAAACGCACTGTGAATACGGGAAACTCCAAAGAGAATTCCCGACCATTTCGCTCTCTCGCGTGCGTTATTGTCGCCTTTGCCGATCACCCACATTTTCATAATCGACAACCGTTGCGCGCCAATAAAGTCTCAGTCGTGCTTTATCTTTTGAATGTCGCACGTCGTTTTAAAATCCCACTGCTTTTCTGCTAGTGCTTGTTAAGCATTATGAAGTCTTTAGTGCTGTTTTTTATCGGAATCGCCCTTCCACTATCGACCTGCCAATTGTATCAATATCACAAGAAACAACCGAGAAAGTGCTACACCTCAAAGGCGACCTGCGTGCCCATCGAGTTCTGTCCCAAGATTTTCGAGGCCCTAAATCGGCACTCGAAAAGCCGGTACCACCATCGACAGTCGGAACGACCCGTCGAGGTCACGTGCCGCGAGTGCAAGCAGTACGAAGGTCAGCTAAGTGTCTTCTGCGAACCGGGCCATTCGACCGCCTTGAAGGACTGCGTCATCGCTGCCTATCCTAATGTTACGGGACAGTGCATTCCCGAGGAGTACTGCCGTCGTCCGGTGGCAAAGATGCACCGGAAGTGGTCCGGTCATGGCCAAACTTGCTTCGAGGAAGATGCGAAAGTACGTCACATTTTAATTTTAACTCTGTGATTAAGATTGCACAACAAAGCTGCACATCAGTTCTCAGAAAATCATTTATTGCCAGGATAAAAATCTCACTAAAGATAACGGCGCGCTTTCGGCTTATCAGTTAAGTTAAGCGAAGTGAATGAAAAGGGTTAAGTTTAGTTAAGTATTTTTAATTTACAGAATTACTATTGCTGTCCTCATGAGTTACACTCCAAAAAGTCCATTCCAGACGGATCAGTAGCAAATGGTGAGTAATTATCGGTCAGTCGAGAAAAGGGGGATTTTTGAATGGTGTGAAGTCATTATCATAATGCTGAAGAAGTATTTATGAGACGAAGATAAACAGTCTCCAAATCGAATACTAATTACTCAACGTAAGCATTGCAATTGAGTTGATGGAATGGCAGGATTTGGCGCTATTTCTATATTTTTGTTTACCAAATAAAAAATATTTTCTAGGGGCCACCTTCAAACCACGTAGATACTTTTGTTTAAAATTTCAAAAAAAAAATCCAAACTGAAAAAAAATGTTTAGGTAAATAAAAATAAATAAATTGGCAGACGACGGTAAATAAGCCGTTAGCAAACAATCTGTCAAGTTTCAAAATTGATTTAAGTCGCATAGAAGTTTTTTTGATGTCCATCGTCCAGTTTCACCTTAAGAAAATTAACGTTTTTGCACACAATCAGAAAAAAAATACAGTGAATTCTAACGTCGTTGATGTTTTCTGACGTCTGAAGTCAAAGAATTTAATGTTAAATTTTGACATACAAATTTTTCAAGATCTGGCCAAGAAGAGATGGATACATTGTTTTGCCTAAGGAACACACTGATCCAAATGATAGCAAATGTGAAACATGCGTCTTGTTTCTGTTAAAAAAAAAAAACAATTCGAATTCTACCCTATCCATCTACAAAACGATGTTTGTACCGTAAACCGGGGTGACATTGATAGGATTGCAATTTATTTTGGATTTTTTTTTCCAACTGGTAAGGGTTTTCTCAAGACTATTATTTTTAAAACGTGTACCGGGGTAGACCACACAAGTTCCATTTCGGGGTGACTTTGGTAGTCATAGTTTTTCTTGTAAAAATCAGATTCAATGTGTTCAAATTTTATTTGAACGATCAATGTACCATCAATAAGGTTGCTGATATAGGTTTTTAGAAAAAAAAGTTAATGTTTATTTTTAGTTGACTAAGTTTATAAGCTTTTCGACAAAATAGGGTAGGGTACCCAAGTAACCACAAGCACTAAATTGAAGTATTTATTCAGTACTAAATCAGCACTCGAATGTTTTGAAGTAGTAAATAAGCTTTGCGAATGCCTCAAAGTACCAAGACTTTGCAGAATTACAACTGGCATTAAATCACCATTTACGACCTTGAAAATGTGCTTCAAAGCATTTGATGTTTATCAACAAAGTAACCCATCGATACTGGAAACATTTCAGCCAGGCACGCTCTTATTGATTTTAATCCTTCTCCCAATATACCGTTCCAATAAGCGTGCGGGCTAAGGCGCATTTCCCCCAGTGTGCAACAGTTTTATTTTTGCGTGAACTGGGTTCAATTCCCGCTGACTGAAGTGTTTTTTTTTTGTGGAAAACTGCAGCCTGTAATTAAGCCAAATTTTTCAAAACATATGCCCATAGCACAAAGGACATTATCAGAAGTTCTCTGGTAAATTGAATGACTTTTGTCGCAAGCAAAAAGCTGCTTTCCGGAAGTCAGATACACTTTGTGAAATTTTGCCAAGCACCAGTTTACCAAAACAGTTTACGTTAGCCGTTAGCCATTACTTGTCCCTAATAACCCCAAGCCTTCCGTAATTGATTGTACTGTACTTGACTGGATGGCCGCAATTTGCTGAGTGACTCGTCAATAATTTTCGTCAGGGCCCCGGCGATGGCCTGATATGAGCTACCGAACAACATTGGCAATATGGCGTCGTTTGTTTACAAACATGGGATTGTTTGTGGACGAACCGAAAAATTTACTTTTTTGTAAAAAAATCTATAACCATTGTGCAATAACATTAAGTCTTACAAAACAGACAAAATTTCGTTAAATTCTAGACCAGAATTTGTTTTATTATTATTTTTCAATTCAAACATCTTTTATCGAGATTCTGATCAAGATTGCACATCAAATCATCATGCCTTTAGTGTATCTTTAGTTTTCACATCGATTCGCTGTGGATTCGTGTTTAAATTTTGAAATTTGGCATAAATCAAAATAAGTTGCAAAATTCCCAACTTCAGCCATGTGCAACAATTTCCACATCACCCATGCGGGAAACCGATAATGGGGTAATTCATGCGTTCCTAACTGTCAAAATTCCAAAACGTCATTGCCAATCTTCGGTTCGCTGCTTTTGTTCGCGTTTGAAGTTTCGGGCCGATACTCTGATTTTCGTCCAACAAAATGACAACGGGTTTTTCTCATGAACCAGAAACTCGAAACAGCAGAAAGAAAGTCTTCCTTAATGTTCGATGCATCAACCACATCGATTAAAACTTTCAAAACAAACACTCATTTCAGAATACATCAGTTGGCTGGCGCGCATCCTGGAGATCGACGAGAAAAATGCAAGAATAACATCAAAGTGTCACACTCACACATGAAACGCAACAGGAGAAAAAAAAACAAAGGAGGCCCACCACAAAGTGTGTGGAGCAGCTAGCTGTCCTTTTTTTTCCCCCAGCCTTGACATCGATAAAGCAGTTTATTTTTATTCGAGCTTTCGATGTGGCATTAAATCTGCATCACTGTGCGCCTCTTGAAATATTTCTCAAGGGAAAAGTGCTGATTAAATGTTTTGAAGCGTTATTTGCTGGTATTAAACGTCAATATAATGCTGATTTAATGCCGCTATTTAGTGCCTCGCGGTTACTTGGGTAGTCATCAATGAGACACTTTTGGTTTTTAAACTTCGACGATTTTTGTATTTTTTTTTTCATTAGCATGTTTTGAAAAGCTTTTTGTTGCATTTTCTTTTTTTTAATTTTGTTCCAACATTGACCAATGAGATCGATCTGACGTCTACAGCCAGAGTTATTGAACTGTCTCATTGTAGACGCACTTGGCAGGAACAATGAGACAGCTGGGGAACAATGAGACACTCTACGAAAATCAATACTTTTCTAGTAAAACATCATGTTTTTATATTGTTCCATCGCAGGTGACTTGCTTTGAACAATTTCAAGCAATTTTGTCAACATGAAACTTCAATTAACAAAAGTTATACTAAAAAGTATTAAAATTTGTAAAATCCATTGTCATTTAAATTGTAAAATAATGCTAAGTTTGGGACACTACAAAATTTAACATACTTAAAATAGGAAATGTTAGTAAAAAACACAGCTAAAGTTGACCCCAAAAAAAATTTCATTTTAAAAAAAAATTGGCAAAGTCACATTATACAAGTCAAACTTCCAACCAAAACATTTTCTAAAATTTTACGAGTTCTTCTTTCCAAAGCTTTTTAAAGATCAAAAATTGGTTGAAAATTTATTTTTGGTGAATTTTTAGAATCGAGGTCCGTCTAGGGGCGGGGTGAGTTGTAGAGGGTTAAAACTAGTTTTGTTTGTAAAATTATCGATTCAAATTGCATTTTAAACTGATATAAGGGTAATTCTCCGCCAACTCACACAGCAGTTGCCCCGACCCCTCTTCGATTTGCGTGAAACTTTGTCCTAAGGGGTAACTTTTGTCCCTGATCACGAATCCGAGGTCCGTTTTTTGATATCTCGTGACGGAGGGGCGGTACGACCCCTTCCATTTTTGAACATGCGAAAAAAGAGGTGTTTTTCAATAATTTGCAGTCTGAAACGGTGATGAGATAGAAATTTGGTGTCAAAGGGACTTTTATGTAAAATTAGACGCCCGATTTGATGGCGTACTCAGAATTCCGAAAAAACGTATTTTTCATCGAAAAAAACACTAAAAAAGTTTTAAAAATTCTCCCATTTTCCGTTACTCGACTGTAAAAAATTTTGGAACATGTCATTTTATGGGAAATTTAATGTTCTTTTCGAATCTACATTGTCCCAGAAGGGTAATTTTTTCATTTAGAACAAAATTTTTCATTTTAAAATTTCGTGTTTTTTCTAACTTTGCAGGGTTATTTTTTAGAGTGTAACAATGTTCTACAAAGTTGTAGAGCAGACAATTACAAAAATTTTGATATATAGACATAAGGGGTTTGCTTAAAAACATCACGAGTTATCGCGATTTTACGAAAAAAAGTTTTGAAAAAGTTGGTCGTCATCGATCATGGCCGTTCATGGTCACCCGCGACAGACACGGACGACGAAACAAAGAGAAACGCAACAAGTAACTTTTTCAAAACTTTTTTTCGTAAAATCGCGATAACTTGTGATGTTTATAAGCAAACCCCTTATGTCTATATATCAAAATTTTTGTAATTGTCTGCTCTACAACTTTGTAGAACATTGTTACACTCTAAAAAATAACCCTGCAAAGTTAGAAAAAACACAAAATTTTAAAATGAAAAATTTTGTTCTAAATGAAAAAATGACCCTTCTGGGACAATGTAGATTCGAAAAGAACATTAAATTTCCCATAAAATGACATGTTCCAAAATTTTTTACAGTCGAGTAACGGAAAATGGGAGAATTTTTAAAACTTTTTTAGTGTTTTTTTCGATGAAAAATACGTTTTTTCGGAATTCTCAGTACGCCATCAAATCGGGCGTCTAATTTTACATAAAAGTCCCTTTGACACCAAATTTCTATCTCATCACCGTTTCAGGCTGCAAATTATTGAAAAACACCTCTTTTTTCGCATGTTCAAAAATGGAAGGGGTCGTACCGCCCCTCCGTCACGAGATATCAAAAAACGGACCTCGGATTCGTGATCAGGGACAAAAGTTACCCCTCAGGACAAAGTTTCACGCAAATCGAAGAGGGGTCGGGGCAACTTTTCCCGATTTCGTGTGAGTTGGTAGAGAATTTCCCATAAAAGTTTTCACATTTAATATGAAAGTTGTCCTACTGAGAATGCTTACAAATTTGGATATTTTATTTAATCATGTTTCAAAAACACATAATATTAATTTATTACTAACTTCTTCTTGTGGAAAATTGTCCAAAGAATCCAAAAATGCTTTCCGTTTCCCGATTCGAAATCATGTTCATTGAGAAAATCATGACACTTTGAGAATGTTAAAATATTGCTATTCATCAATGTTTTCTTAATTATAGTCGACTAACTTATCAAACTTTTCAAAATTATATGAAAACTTCTTCTAGAAGTACTTTGAACACTTCTCTACCACGGTTAGTATGGTTCCATACCATTCCTTACGTAATTTAATTTGTACTCTTTATTTTGTGGAAAAATCTCAAACCTATCAAAGTAGCCGGGGTATCAAAGTCACCCCGTTTTACGGTACAATCATCTGAGGCGAATTGGGACTGCACAGAAAAAAAATCATGGTAATATTACATCTGGGAAGGGGTACATCTTTTATGTCAGAAAAAATGTGTGATTTTACCTCTGAAAATGTGTAATTTTACCACTATTCTGGTGTTATGTCGCTTTTTCAGTCTAAATTGAGGTAAAATTACATCATAAAAGAGGAAATATTCAACCTTCTAAAATTACACCTTCCAAAATTACACATTTTTTTGCTGTGTGCGGATGGCAAAAACCGTTTTAGAACAGACACTAAACAACAAAATTAGTACATTGGTTTCTAAATTTTTAATTTTAAGATGCTTTAAAAACTGCTGTTCCTATTCATAGGGGAGAGTGGGGAGACTTGATCCCCTTTTTTTGTATCGCACATAACTCTGTCAATTTCTCACAAAGCTATAAACTTTTTGCATGAATTGAAAGCTTAAACATTCAACTATGTTTGACTGATAAGGGTATTTCATCAGATGAACTTTTCGAATCATGCCAAGCGTTTTAAAAAAATATTTTAAACCGGCATTTTAAAAATGTTAGGGGTAACTTGATCCCCCTTTCAACATTTTGAAGAAATCTTAAGCAAAATGTTTCTTATTCATCCAAACTATTAATTTTCTATAAGTTACAGCAATTTCACATTAAACCTGTACGTTTGTGTTCAAAATATAATAAGTTTAGTATGTAAAATATTTAAAAACTTAAAATATTATTTTTTAGACCAAAATTAAGCATGTTTACAAAAGCTGGAAATTTTTGTTTACAAAACTTTTGAAAAAAGGTTCAAACTGCAGTAAGTTATGTACAACTATACTAAAGGAAACTATGTATGAAAACCCAGCCCAATTAATTATTCTTGAGGCTGATTTTAGTGACTGTAAAAATGCAGGGATCAAGTCTCCCTAAACGCACTTATTTTAACAATTGATTGTAAAAATAGTATGACGATAAATTTAACATCAAATGCGTAAGGGTTTTGGAGTTGATAAGTTTATCAAACAATTCATGTATAAAAAATATTTTTTTGAATCATTTTTGAGTGTTTTCTAAACATATCAAAACAACGAAAAAAAGATCTCTTGGAAGTTTTTTGCAGCTCGTTTTAGAAAAATGTGTGTAACTCAATCTAAACATTTTTTAAATTTTTTCTTTGTTTTCTACAATGAGTTTTAGTTAATTTCGCACAACTTTCTAGAACAAAGCTAATTGTTTTACCCACATGCTGACGAGATACAGGCTTGGGATCAAGTGTCCCCGGGGATCAAGTCTCCCCACTCTCCCCTACTGTAGTCCCGATTCGCCTCAGTTGACGTGACGACAGTGTTGTTAAAATATCAATCTATCAGCTCTCATGAAATACAATGAAGCACCGGATTTGAGTGGTAGAAATGACAGTTCTCCCATAAAGAATACATTGTAGAAATAAAACAAAAACTGCTGGAATGGAAGTGCTCGATTATCAATCTTGAATTTTCATGCCCCAAATACAACTGCTCTTCTCTCCGAATTGATATTCTCTGCGCCGAACATAGCCGAACACGTCATTGTGTTTACACACTCGCGTTTGACATTCTCCTATTCTCTCTCATTTCCGATTTCACGATCATCCCACTGCAACAACGTTAAACTACAAAAGCCGTCACAAAACAAGTTTTCCAAGCGCAGTTTTACGAGACGTCATGCGTGGTTGGCTCCTAATCGCCGTCTCGCCTTCTTTCATTACAGTTTTCAGAGAGATTAAGAGACTCTGCGATCAGAGTGCATAGTCGAGGAAAAGGGGAGGATTGATGGAGAGAGAATGCCATCGCTGGGAATCACGAGACACAAGAAGAGATCTCACAAGCTATAGTGACGGTCGCTATACTCTCTGATGTTTTTGGTGCAGAGATAATCAAATGATAGCTTTTTATCACTCATTTGCAACACTGCTTGACGATATTAAATTTAATCAAATATCAATTCCAAGAATATCAGATTCTTATCTTTCTCCATAACTAATCACCACAAATTTCCAGTCCATTCTAGATGTCGTGACTCGCGCCGACGACTAGGTCGTTGCGTTCCCGTTGATCAGTGTGGCTTCTTGAACCAGATCAGAAACATCAGAACCAAGGAATCTTTTATTCGCCAGAACCTATGCAAATCAGATGCCCTGACTGGGCAAGGACGCTCAATCTGTTGCGCGGATGCTCCGGCACATACGAGCAACGGCCAACCGAACTGGATAGAACACCCGAAAGCGGCCAGATTGGGCTTGCAAACCTGTGGATCGGTGGCCATGGAGGATAACATTTTCCGGGGTACAAAAGCCGCGATCGGCCAGTATCCGTGGATGGTGAACCTGCTCTACTGGAAATGGGGACAGTATCACCTTAAAGGAGCTGGCACGTTGATCCATCCCCGGTACGTTCTGACGGCGGCGCATGCAGTCATTGGGAATCTGAAAAAAGTCAGATTGGGAGAATATGATCTTGCTTCTACCCTCGACTGTGATGACGGAGTTTGTGCCCAACCAGCCATAGACTATCCAATTCATAAAAGAATGATCCACGAGCTCTTCCGCAAGACATCGGACTACGATATCGCCCTGTTGGAGTTGTACCGGGATGTCAATCTTTTCCCGCAGCAAATCTATCCAATCTGTCTGCCTCTGACCAAGAGTCTGCTGATGTTGCAGCCCCGCCAGATGACCGTGACCGGGTGGGGTTGGTCGGACCGGAACACCAGCGTGCTTCTAGAGGCCGACATGCAGGTCGTGGATCGCGTTAAACGTGACTGCCCGGGTGAACCCACGTTCTGCGCCCGAGGCAAGAACTGGAGTGGCCACTGTCGGGGCGATTCTGGAGGTCCGTACCAGACAATTGTACCCATCGAACCGGCTGGGCCCCGGTACGTGCAGTTTGGAATTATCTCGGCCGGAAGTGGACAATGTACCGGAACGAAAAAGGCACCGGGAGTTGGCGTATCGGTGGCGTATCACATTAGGTGGATACTGGATCATATGAATATTTAGATATTTATAAAAAACTTTTTGAAAGTTAAAATATTATTTAAAAAACATTCAAAACAATTCTCTGAAGCCTTTTATTTCAAAACGTCATTATGTCATTTTGCTGTTTTTGCTTAAGGGGTTACATACATGTAAATCGGCAAAAATGTCAGAGGTTGGTTTAAACACAAACTTAAACTTTTTTTAAATCGGTTTTCAGGACATTCAAATAAACATTTTCAACTATTAACAAAATAAATTTGAAGACATTTGGTTGTATCATTGCCGAGATACAGCTATATGTAGATAGCATTTTCAAAAAATGGGTGCCACGATATCTCAACACTGCATTGACCAAATCGGCTCAAAATTTTGGTGAAGACTCGTTAAACCGGTCCTGTGTGCATGACGAAGGCCGATTTTCAAAAAGTTCATTTTAAAAAAAGATAAAAATATTTTAATGTTTTTCATATAAAAAATCGAAAGTTTCCGATATTTGTATTTTTTTTAATGCATAATTTCAAAATAGGGCTTTTTTTTTTTTTTTTTTTTTTTTTTTTTTTTTTTTTTTTTTTTTTTTTTTTTTTTTATTTAAATCGTTGCTTTTATTTAGTCATTATCATACATTTACATGATCCATTTCATCGGTATTTAGGCCACGGCCTGTAATAATCAGTAGTCTTTTTCAGTTTCTTAGCATTCTCCATTTCTTCATTTCTTTTTCCAGACTCGTTTTGTTCCGCTAGCGTTTTGTTCTCCTTCATGATCGTTTCATTTGCATTGTCACTGTTCCTGTTCTTCTCATCCGATCCTTTTTCGCCTTCTCCAGCCTGGTTGCTTACGGTTGAAACATCCAATATCTTGACTGGATGCAGAACAGATGCATCGTTGGCGACAACTTGAGCAAAAGAGCTACTTTTTTGCTTGGACAAAAAAGATGCCCCAGTACTGCTACGCGTTGGACAGTTAACTTTCATATGACCTTCAGAACCGCATCCAAAACATTTATCCTTCAAACCGTCAAAATAAATTCTTGCTGCTTTTCCCTGAATCTTAAGCTGTGCTGGTAAATCTTTTGCAACTTCCATGAATATTCCGCGCACACCATTCCATATAGGAAATCCTGTTTCTACTGCAAACTTTTCTCGACACAACTGCACCCAACCGGCGGTCGCATGATTGTGATACATAGCGGCATGAAAGTATATCAGAATCTGCATGAAAACTGTCCTCATGCATTTTTTGCGATATAGGGGTATGACATTTTTGCCCGTTACCGACAATTATCGACATAACCGATGGCAGATTGATTGTATTGCTGAAAAAAAATCTTAACAGAACGAGGATTGAGCCATCATCTTCTAGGTTGCTGATCCGACACGCTACCACCGCGCCATGGACGCTTGATGAATGGTGAGGGACAGAGCACGAACATAATGTGCTCTCTAGAGTGTTGCTCGGGGACGCGGCAGCATTCTATGTGTTGGTGAGAACTGCAGATCGCTGACGTGTTTACACGCGGGCAAAAATGATCTATGGGCTTGCTGCAAAAAATGTAATAAAATATAACATTTTTTGCAGCAAATCCACTGTTGCAGATTTTGAGATATATTTTTCGTTTGGGTGTACCTTTCCATATTTTCCCAATTCCCTTCGAATCTCCTCATCTCCTATTTCCGGTGTTAATCCAAAGATCCGGACGTATTGGATGTCCCCTCCAGCAACCATTACCATTGTTTCCGTTGTCGTTCCGTCGGCGTACCAAAACGTGGTTTCCGCTCCTAACCTCAAAAGTGCCTTTCTAATCAATTCCATTGACTGAAACTTCACATAAACACTGTGATCCTCGCGATACATTGCGGATAATTCCTCCCATTTCCAGCCGTGATTCCTAAAGAACTGGAAAATCTCCGGATCCTTCGGCTTCCTTTGGCCAACACCGAAATAAATTCGGATGGTCAATTCCTTTTTGGGTTCCATGACCTTGAACTGCTAGCTGTAACTGTTTCACTGTCTTTGCACACACGTCCGCTTCCAATGAAATCACTTCGTGAACTGAGACTTCGTCATGCACACGGGATATGTCTTGCGAGTCTTCACTTCAAATTCCAGCCAATTTGGTCCGTTTCATCTCGAGATATCGTGGCACCCGTAAATCAACTCTGTGTTCAGAGAAAAACGCTCGCAAAGTTTGACAGTTCGCTTTGCGCATGGCAAAATTTTCAGCTTAAATCGCCTGTAACTTACTTTAATCATAAAATATCTTTATGAAACTTTTTTTTGGAGTGATTAAAAATCATCTTTTAAGTTGATTTAATAAATTTTCTGTAATATGAAAGTTTATGATTTTTTTACATGTATGTAACCCCTTAAGTGATTTTTAAGAATTTAATAAACATAAAATAATAAAATAAAATAAACATTGTGTACTTTTTTGTAACAACCTACATGAAACATATAGTAATGTAATCCCATGTAAACTTGTATCCGTATAGTAAATAAACCCAGTGAGAAATGAAATCACCCTTGAAATTACTCTTTTCGCAATGTTCCGTCTTGAAAATATTTACTTTACCTGTCATTTTCGAGCGACAAAACGGCATACTTTTCTCTATCAAAAATAATGAATTTTCTAAACACATGGACAGCGATGGAAGAATCTTCATCAAAAGAAAATCTATGAACGTTCATCAAGAGAAAAAAAATTGAAGGGAACTTGGCTCTCCTCTCTCGCGCACGAAAGATCGGTAAAAGAATCTAAAAAGTCATCATCTTGATTATTCGGCGGAAAATCTTTTTCACTACTACACTTGCAAGTGTTACATCATACGTCGAAAACTGACCTGTCACTTTTAGTAGATGGACAATGTTTGTAAACAAAGTGAAATAAATAATTATAGGTCATGCTGACAAGGAAATTCACAAAAAAATCATCAACAGGTTGATTTCCTTGGAGAAGTATAGGATGTAAAAACAAAATCGATTTTCCAGCGTTACTATTTTTGGTTTCGTTTGCAAAAGCAATTCTATTTTGTTTGTTAATTTGTATGTGATTGTTTGGACCGTCTTTGGGACATTTGTAGAAAAGGGTGAAGGAACTGAAAAAATACCCCACTAAATTTGGAATTTGGACAACATTATTTCTTCCATACAACCATATTACACCCTAATGCTTCAACCGAATCATGTTTACCGCTTGCCTAATGAAAGGCGCTTTTATGATCCCAGACATTGAACAAATTTTAACCCTCTACTGCCCAAATTTTTTTCGAAGATTTTTATTTTTCCCGTGTTCAGGAGGTCATTTTGAGCAACTTTTGTTCTACGAAAAACTTTACTTCTCTTGTTTTATGTTTTTCTTGTTTCATTTTTAGTATTTTAATTTGCATTTATCTTGTTTAGTTTATGTTTGTTTTTGGTAGTATTTGGCCTATTCTACTACCTCCTATCATTACATTTTGCCTATCTATTTTTTTCATGTTTTTACAGTCACTTTTTCAATTTTTTGCCTGTTTTTCACATTTTCTGCTATAAAATGGCACCATTATTGTTTAAGTTGTAAAAAATGCGTAGAGGCATAGTCTGGGACACTAGAAAAATTACTGCATACTTCTTTTTACTTAAAATATAGGAAATGTTATTAAAAAACACAGCCAAAGTTGACCCCTAAAAAAATGACATTTTTAAAAACATTGGCAAAGTCACATAAAACAAGTAAAGCTTCCAACCCATACATTTTCTAAAATTTTAAGAGTTCTTCTTTCCAATGCTTTTTAAAGATCTAAAATTGGTTGAAAAATTGATTTTTGGCGATTTTTTAAATCAAAGCCCGTCTAAAGGCGGGGTTAGGTTGTAGAGGGTTAATACAAACACATCGCATCTTTTACATTAAATTTATTTCAGTTGCGCCATAAATAGTAAAATGTGTGCAGTTAACTTTACTGAGATTTTTCACTTTTTCGAACATCCCGGACAGATGGTAATAACAAAATTCATGCAATTTCAATAAAAAATGTTAAAAATGTTAAAAAATGTAGACTGTTAAAATAACAGAAAATGTTATGGAATCTTCTTAATAACAGTTTATGTTATCATAACAAAATTTGTTATTGATCTGGTATTGGTTGAAAGCCAAAACAACTTTGGAATAACATCTTTTGTTATGGAAGAATACCTCCAACTGTTATTGGGATGATCGGATTAGTTGTTGAAATAACAAAAAATAATAACAAAGATTTGTTCGAAGAATAACTAAAAAATTTATTAGTCTGTTATTACAATAACAATCCAATAACAAAAAAATCATAACGACGAATAACAAATCTTGTTATAAATAACATAAAATGTTATTGGCCTAGTATTTTCAACTATCAAAAAATGTTATTTCCAAGTTATTTCCGTCTGTTCGGGATAATTCAAGGTTTTTATTTCAATGCTAGGTCGTTGCAATTTTTTTTTTTTCAAACTTTATGTCACCCCCCTTCAAAGTTGGGCTAAAAAATCAGGGGGGAAAAATTGATAATCATATTTAGCATGCATAAAAGAGTTTTGAATTTTTATAAAATTCCGATGTACAGCAACGCAAATTTTTTTTTCTCAATTTTTTTTTCAATGCTTTGATATTTTGGCAACTGAGCAACTCTCTACCAAAACCGGAAATCGATTTTATTTTTGTATTTTTTGATTTGGCTCAAACTTTGTGGGGGCCTTCCCTATGACCAAAGAAGCTATTTTGTGTTATTGGTTCACCCATACAAGTCTCCATACAATTTTGGCAGCTGTCCATACAAAAATGGTACGTAAATATTTAAACAGCTGTAACTTTTGAGTGAATTTTCTGATCAATTTGGTGTCTTGGGCAAAGTTGTAGGTATTGTTAAGGACTATTGAGAAAAAATAGGGACACGGAAAAAAAAATTTTATTAACATTTTTTCACAAAAACTCAATTTCCCAAAATCCGTACTTTTTTGATTTTCGAAATTTTTGTAAATGTTTTAGGGGACAAAAACCCGCAATTTTTGAGCTATAGAGGAGTATGGTCAAAAAATCTGCCGCCGAGTTATACATTTTTTTAAAAATAGTGATTTTTGGAAAAAATCGAAATTTTATACCAAAAAAAATTTACCTAATTTTTTTTATGTAAAATTGAATTTGCAATCGAAAAGTATTATACACATTTTTCAAGATATAGCCACCGAGAGTTTGATTTTAACGAAAATTTGGCAGTTTTTCGATTTTTAAAAATAGTGACCATGAGTGAACATTTCTAAAAATATATTTTTTTAAAAGTTCAGAAAATTTTCTATGAAATTTTCTAAGAGACATTGAAGATTGGACCTCTGGTTGCTGAGATACAGCGGCTTAAAGAAAAAGAAACATGAAAATTGAAGTTTTCTAAGTCTCACCCAAACAACCCACCATTTTCTAATGTCGATATCTCAGCAACTAATAGTCCAATTTCCAATGTTGAAACATGAAACATTCGTGGAATTTTCCGATCTTTTTGAAACAAATCTCGAAAATCAAAAAAATATGTATTTTGGGAAATTGAGTTTTTGTAAAAAAATGTTAAAGTAAAAAAATCGGCAAATTTTTTTTTCATGTCCCTATTTTTTCTCAATAGTCCTCAACAATACCTACAACTTTGCTCAAGACACCAAATTGATCAGAAAATTCACTCAAAAGTTACAGCTGTTTAAATATTTACGTATTTTTGTATGGACAGCTGCCAAAATTGTATGGAGACTTGTATGGGTGAACCAATAACACAAAATAACTTCTTTGGTCATAGGGAAGGCCCCCACAAAGTTTGAGCCAAATCAAAAAATACAAAAATAAAAATGGTCGAAATCGGCCGATTTTGTACACAGAAAAAAAAATGATGGTAATATTCATCAGGAAATGGTGACAGATTTTGTGGCAAAATAAATGATAAATTTTACCACAGAAAATGATGAATTTTCATCAGTTTTTGATGAATGTTCATCAGGTTCACATTTTTACACATTTTTTATGTAATATTACACAAATAAAGAGGTAATATTCAACCTACCAAATTTTCAACATTCCAAAATTCAACTTTTTTTTTCTGTGTAGAGAATTGCTCATAATGCTCAACTAATGATTGCAAAACAACTAAACAGATGTAATGTCATGATTCGAATTCCCGGACGCTTCGAAACCCGGACACCTCATCTTGTTTTATCAATTATTTGGATATGAGTTCGCATAATTATTGCCAAACTGTGTTATTTGATGAATTCTAACACCAACTTTCATTTAAAGTTTGTTGGAACGCTGTAGTTAATGTCAAAACAATAAAATAAAATAAAATTATAAGATTACTAAAAATGCGAACATTTCACGTGAAATATTGCATAGGCGTCCGAAGCACCGGGAAGGCAAAGAAGAAATTTATGGTTTTGATTTTCTTAAATCGTAGCAAAATATCGATTGTTTTGATGTTAACAGCTTATTTGAGACCTAAAGATTGCCATTCACTAACATTTCAGTCCAAATTGTGCGATTCATTAGCAAAAACGAGTGTCCGGAATTTGAAGCAAAAGTGTCCGTATTTCGAACCAGCTTATATCAGTGTCCGGGATTCGAAGCACAACAAGTCATTTTATTTTAAAATTCTGATGAAAAATAGTTAGAAAAGACATATTTTGCATGCATTCTCTTAAAACTGACTGTTAATACTACATCCTGATGATATTTCTTCATTTCCAACTAATTACATGATTTTTTGTCAGCTATAACGAAAATGATGTGCTACTAAGTGTCCGGATTTCGAATCATGACGTTATAATGTATTTTAAGATACTTTTTTTTATTAAAATGTTGAAACCGTGGCTCGTAATTAAAATTTTACAGTTTTTTATTTTGTTCGGTGAAATAATTTTTAATTCAATGGAATATAATAAATGGATTTTATATATTTAAGTACCTTAAATACAAGCTGAAAAAAAAATCAATGAACATTTTTAATAAGACAGAGCGTAAAGTACAGGGTTTTTTTTTTAGTTGAAGAAATAAATAAAGAGATTGTAGGGAATTTTGGCAAGAAAAACTGACTATTTCAACGAGAATTTTGATAGTTTAAAAAAAATCAAAAGTTAGAAGAGAAGATTTTTGAAAAACGAGAAAAATAGTGAAACATTTAAAAAGATACATTTGAAAAAGATCCTTCCAGCAGCAGATGGAACAGTTTGGTAGGCCTTTGCACACTCCAGCTGCTTCGTCCAAAGAAGTTTTCTCCGTGCGCCCGCAGACGCCCTCAAAAGAAAACATTTCCAGCCGAAATCATCGGCCTCCAAGGATTACTTCTCTTGTGGGGCACCGTCCCTTTCAGCAAATGTCTTCTCTTGTCAAAGTACGACCCGCTTGCCAGTCAAATTCCCGTGTCCACGGAAAGTCACTTGGGGTCACTGCTTGCTGCTCCTCTCAAGACCGAACCGCGACAACTCTGCGTCCCGAGAAGTCAAATCAGAAGCACGTGGAACCAACGACTTGTCCAAGCATACGAACCCGAACTTCAGTAAACACAACGTAAACATTATTGATAATCTCAACAAAAAGTTTTATAGTAAACAATACAAATAAATACTTTTCAATAGACCAAAATTTCTAAAAACAACAACCATGGGCTCAAAAATGCTACGTCGATTTAGAGTAAAGTCAAATAATTGGTTAGCAAAATACTGAAGAGAAAAAGAAATTCAAAAATCATCAGAGTTAAATGGTTGAACAAATAGTTAAATAAATTACACTATTGTGTTAGGTGCATGGAATTTAAACCATTGATATTTTTGCTGTAGTAAACGGATTTGGTTGGTGAGACGCCCAAATGGTGAGGTTTCGAGTCTTAACATATAATGTATTTCGACGTTGTCGTGGTATCTTGTCGCACGTTCCGAGAAAAACGCGTACTTTAATTGCTTAAAATAGAAAAATCTGATCAGTTCACGGTGGTTAAGATGTGGATTATTATGCAACTTGCATGCACCTCGGAAATTCCTCCTGGAGATTGTTGGGGGGACTATTCTGAGTCAGAAAAATCGCTTTCCAAAATATTCTTTCGGTGAAAACTGATTTTATCTCGATTTGAAGTTAAAAAACCTACACAGAAAAAAAAGTTGAATTTTGGAATGTTGAAAATTTGGTAGGTTGAATATTACCTCTTTTTTTGAGTAATATTACATAAAAAATGTGTAAAAATGTGAACCTGATGAATATTCATCAAAAACTGATGAAAATTCATCATTTCCTAGGGTAAAATTCATCATTTTTTTAGCCACAAAATCTGTCACCATTTCCTGATGAATATTACCATCATTTTTTTTTCTGTGTAATATATCACCTAAAACCTCAAAAATACGTCTAAAATCTCGGTCTAACTCTGGGCAAAGATGTAAATTTTAATCAAGATATCAATTCTTAGTTCCCAAAATATATTCCTGACATAGTACACCTTAAATCTGTCCATTACTTGAGTCCCAGCGTCATCAGGGGGTGTATAATAGTGTTATTTCTAAAAAAATATTTTCAATTTGCTCTGGTAAATAAACTGTCATGTCTGAATTCAAAAACTGTTGTAGCATTCTCGCAAACAAAATAAAGAGCAATTTTGCAGAAAAAAGTATGACATTTTATCCATTTTAAGTAAAGTTATGTCTATTTTAGTGAGAAAATTGTTCCCAATTTTCAAAATTATTCGATATTTAACTCATTACTGTTATAAACAGCTACTACGATCACTCAGTAGGATGTAACAAAAAATACTTTTTGGCGGAAATTCAGGGGCTGGTTCCGGTGGGTGTACTGAGCTCAAATCCCAAATATGAGCTTGATTGTCAGGATTATATTTTGGGAACTAAGAATTGATATTTTGATGAAAATTTACATCTTTTCCAGAGTTAGACCGATATTTTAGACGTATTTTTGAGGTTTTAGGTGATATATTACATTTTTTAACTTCAAATTGAGATAAAATCAGTTTTCACCGACAGAATATTTTGGGAATCGATTTTTCTGACTCAGAATAGTCCCCCCAACAATCTCCAGGAGAAATTTCCGAGGTGCATGCAAGTTGCATAATAATCCACTTCTTACCTAGCTTCTTACCCACCGTGCAGTTATCAGTTCTAGATAATTGAAAAGCCCCAATAAACATAGGGAATCCCAAAAAAAACTCCAGAGTTGTTTTTTAAACATATGTCAACCTAACTTAAAACCGTTAGATTCTATCCCAAATGTCAATCTTTTTAAAAGTAAAGATTTAAACCATTTATCATACAGGTTAAAAACCTTAAACTCAAACCAAATAAAAAATCGCAATATTCCGGTACCAGAACAAACAACCAGGTGTCACGAATGGTTATAAAAATTTAACAACCTTAATATCGCAAATCGCTCAATTTCGATTGATTTTATTACCTCAAGCTAATTTTGCCACCTTAAAGACGAGTCACGCCGTCAAAAAATTCAAACCAAAACAAAACCGGCAAAGATATGCGTGTGCCTGTGTGTGCACATTTGGAATGAATCACCGCGATTTCATTGAGGTGATGAACCTGAATGGACTTGATCGCACAAGAACTGGTCCATGTGCCGCCTTGCCATGCAAGTAATAATAATGCCCACAAACGAGCACGCGTGCGAACCGGACATCGCCGGCATTCCTCTCCGCAAGTACGGGGTCTCTCGCTCTTACTCTCAAAATAAATAATACAAAAAAAAAATAAACATGCACCTGCCCCCAAACCTAGGCCTCCTAGCCATGATGTCTGACGCGAGAGGGAGAATTTGTGACTCATCCTTTTGAAAGGCCAAAACCACTTGCTATCAGCGCGCAAATGATCGATTTCGTGAGAGAATCAAAAAACCTGGTCGGGACGGAACGTGGCTCACCGAAAGCATCAAACACTATTTATATAGTTGAAGGCTTGTCTAAGGAGGGCAGTTTAACTAATTGTTGCACAATTAGCTAAAAACTAAAAACTCAAAAGGGCTCAAAACTTATTATTTCCCTTTTGAAATGTCACACTTAAATGTTAACAATTGCCACATTACCCCAACCGGCAAGCTCTACCCATAGGAAGGACACGGCTTATTTTTTCTCAGATTTGCGTCCGTTTCGCGGCTTCGCGCGCCGGCCTCACAGCAAAGTTGCTCAACGCAACTCAAGAACCGTTCACGGAAAGCTCGCTGAGTAATTTAGAGTCCGCTTTGCATCAGAGAGAGCTTCCACATTTAAGGAGAAAGAGAGAGAAGTGCCGACGATGACGAAAGCACAACGGCTTGGGAAGAATTGCAACGACGTCGTAGACGTTTGATGACGGCATCGTCGCGACGCCTCGCAGAATCTGATAGTGATGAAGCACGTGGCTTACGGCGCGTAAGATTGCTTCCGAGCGGGCAGGGCACGTTCTGTCGCTGTTGTGGTGGTATGCAAAGATGACTTGAAATGTAAACAAATTATGAATGGCTGTAAACTTAATTCGATTTCATCAATGAGTAGTAGTAACTCTTTTTAATAGGAAAGGATTTTCAATGTTAAAACATAAAACATTCGTAAAATTTTCCGGTCTTTTCGAAAACAATGTTTTTAAATTTTTTGAATCAAGACTAACATTTCAAAAGGGCCAAACATTTAATATTAAGTTGCGGGTGTTTGTCCCCTGAAACACATAAAAAAATCTCGAAAATAAAAAAAAAGGTATTTTGGGAAATTGAGTTTTTGTGAAAAAAAAGATAATTAAAAAACCGGCAATTTTTTTTCCGTGTACCTATTTTTTTCTCAATAGTACTCAACAATGCCTACAAATTTGCCCAAGACACCAAATTGATCAGAAAATTCACTCAAAAGTTACAGCTGTTTGAATATTTACGAACCATTTTTGTATGGACAGCTGCCAAAATTGTATGGAGACTTGTATGGGTGAACCAATGACACAAAAGAGCTTCTTTGTTCGAAATCGGACGATCTATAGAGAATTGCTCACATTCATCAAAATATTGTCAATGTATGGAAAAATACTAAACCACTCCCCATTCTAGCCTTCGGACTTCATGGTTCGAGCAGAAACTTGCAATAGAGTTATCTAAGGCCGATCTCACGCACACTAGCTTACCATTTGTTTTTACTGTCGGGTACAAATTTTAACCTAGAAATCCATCGTGTACGTACACGCAATACATGCGCAGGTAGATAACTCTATAGAGGAAAAAATCGTGACGTCAGAAATGAACTCAAATCACTCAAAGTTCATTTTGTGAGTGACTTTAAAAGTTTGGCCTTGTTTGACAGCTACTTCGTCCCCAGTTTTCTGTGGGAGAAAAAAGGAGGCGAATACTTTATGAAAATCATACCTGTCACAATTCCTAGCCTCAAAATTTTGTAGCGAGTTGCTTTTCTCCTCTATAGAGACCACAAAAGACCTGGCTGGGGGTGGATGGTTTGATTAAATCAGGAATATAACGACTGTCTGTGACTGAACCAACAATATATCATTTATCTGAGACGATCCGATGTCATAATGCACTCCTATGACATTTCATACAATAATAGCGCTATTATTAAATTTATTTTCTCTGATGTCGTTTTGTCGTTTCCATGGAACACGTGAAACTGCAACCATTAGACCAAATTGCAGTTTCATCTGAATGCAGATGACTAACCGGAATAACTAACCAAATAAAAGTCTTACTGCATGACACCGGTGACGGATTACATTATTTTAAATTTTACATTACTGAATATGCCAAACTTTTTCAACAACTTGCAACAGGTTTCTCAACATTTGTTTGATAATATTCATCACAAAGGTGGACACTTGACTCATTTTCACACCGCGCAGAGCATTTTTATGTTTTCTCGTTGTTTTTGGAACATACAATTTTTGATGGTAAAAATTTCAGTAAAACTGGTCTTCTTGAATTTATTTTACAACCATAAATTTATCACAAAATCTTCAAAATTCAAGCCTAAACACATAAACCATTTGATCAAAATTTTTTGACCTACGGGATTTGGCGGGTTAAAATCTTTTTTGAGTCTGTCGATTAGTCTATAGTTTTCACTTTTTTCGTTTAAAAAAAATAAATTTATTTTTTCCGTTTTTAAAATTTTCAAGCAAAAAGTACAACAAAATGCTTTAACAGTGCACATCATCCAGAGCCGTTTGCACCAAGATTTTCGTTACAGACATTTTAGTACCTGCAAAACTTCAGGAACTATCAATATATTATAAATGTAGCAGGATTGGGTCCAAGAGTTTGTCAATTTTAACAACAGAATGCAACAACTTCCATGGTTGCTGTGCACGTTTAAACATTATTACATTTGACATTACCGACAATTAGCTTAATATTAATGAATTTATGAAAAGAAAATTTTGTTGGTTGCCTCTTTTTTTAGTAACTTTAAATAAAAAAATGTTTAAAAATGTGAAACTGATGAAAATTTCACATGTTCCTGATGTAAATTACACATTTTTGTAATATTGTAATATTACTGTGATTTTTTTTCTGTCGTATCACTGGTTCTTTCAATGAAAATTTAAATTTTCAGCAGCTTTATTTTTTTGAATTCTGATTCTGAAAATAAAACCCTTTATATAAGGGTTGAAACTTAAATTATGCTTTAAAAGTTTCCCGGACAAAAAATTGTGTTACACTTGCTATTGTCAAAAGATACAGCGTGCTGGAAATTGGTCTAAAATGTAAGAATCACATCAAAAATGTTTTGTACAAGTACATTTTCAAGAAGATCATTCGTAAATGGTTAAAATTTGGAACACTATAGTACCGTCAACTGGGGCGAATTGGGACACATGGGGCGAATTGGGACAGCAGTTTTAACCATATTAGAGCACAATATTTTAATTTTTCTGGTAGGTTTCAGATAGAACAGACTCAGACCAACAAAATGTGGACATCCATTTCCAAATTTAAGTGCTCTAAACGCTGCTGTCCCTATTCAGACTGTAGTCCCGATTCGCCCCAGATGACGGTAGCACTTCTTGGTAGTTGGTCACTTTTTAGTTGCTTAGCTTCGCTTTACAGCAATCATTGGTTTGGGTGTACTAAATGAAGAAGCTTGAAAGTTCATTTTATTAAAGTAAATATTTTTTCCATAAAATGATTTAAAAAAGTCGTCAACATTCCATAGTATACCCAAATCGCCCACAACCGTATGTCTTTTCTGTTCGTGCAAAACTTAGATCACAATATTGCTGTTTGTTCTTTCCAAATTTCGCGCATCAAATAATAACGTCCATTGATTACGCCGAGCGCGAGCACGGGAGATTACGGCGCGACCTGTCTGTCTGCTCTCGGAGTCTGCGAGCTTTCGCGCCGGCATGAGAGCTAGAGAAGATTCTGACGGTGGAACTTTGCGCGGAAAGCTTTGGTGGGAGGGAGTTGAGGAGCATCAGATCGGTCGTCCGTAATCTCCATAGTACATGCTACGAGCTAATGAGACAGAAGTACTACTCTTGCTCGCAACGTCGGCGGCGGTTCTCCTCTAGTCAAACGCCAACTCGTGAATCATTCCGAGCGCGCAAGTGAACGAAGTTGGTCGATTTTGGACGTTGTTGAGGTTGATACGCGCGAGAGAGGTTGTGAAGTTTTTTCGAGTGAAGTACCGAAGATCCGCGATACAGATCCGTGCTTTCAGGATGTTGAGGACCTTGTGCTTAGTTGTGGTGATTTTGAGCGGCGGCGGTGCCAGGGCTTTCCTGTTGACGGAGTACCTCGTTGGCGGTTGGAAGACCAACGTTGGTGAATTTCCGCATATGGCCGCGCTGGGACGAACCCAGCGGATCGGCGGGAATGACTCCGGGATTGAGTGGTTTTGCGGGGGAACGCTGATCTCGGATCGGTTCGTGCTAACGGCGGCGCACTGCGCCAACAGCCAGATGTCGTAAGTTGTTAAAAATATGGCATTTTTCCAATCAGATTTACAACTGCAATACTTCAAACTTACGTAGAATTTCCCGAGATTCCGAATATGTAAAAATTGAGGCCAAAAAGACGGCACTACAGGTCAAAAACTAACGTTGTAAAATGTTTGTTACACAGAAAAAAAAAGTTGAATTTTGAAAGGTTCACAATTTAGATGGTTGAATATAACCTCTTATTTGAGTAATATTACCTAAAAAGTGTGTAAAATGAGAACCTGATGAATATTCATCAGAAACTGATAAATATTCACCAATTTCTGATGTAAAATAATTCATTTTTTTTTTTACACAAAATCTGTCACCATTTTCTAATGAATATTACCATAATTTTTTTTTTCTGTGTACAGAAAAATCGTAAAACTCGTATGAGAAAAACTGCGATTGGTCAAAAAGTTAATACCGTAGGCTTATATTTCATGAAATTCCCTAACTTTTAACATACGAGTATGGGTGCTGGACTCCCTCTTCCAGTTCATGAGTATATGAGATGGCCCTGGGCTGTTTTTGAGACGGTGTTAGTAGTTGTATAATGGTTTGATATGTTGTGAGACCATCAATCCAAAGGTGTGAGTTCGAATCCCACCTGATTCTTAAAGGTTTTTTGTTCATATTCAAGGTTCAATTTCCTGATTCCAAATTTCAAAGGAACCGACCGGGATTTGATCCCTGAACCTTCTGCTTTTGAGGCAGAAGCCACAAACATTAACCATTTTCAACCAATTTTTGTTTTTTAAAAGGCATTGGAAAGAAGAATTCTTACAATTTTAGAAAATTATAAAGTTGGAAGTGTGACTTGTTTTATGTGACGTGATAACGTGATAAAATCCGCTAAAACTAGCGAAAAAAGTCGCTAATTTCTCAGCCTGCAGAAAAATTACCTGGAATCGCTAAATTTTTTCGCTGGTTTGGAAGTCAGTCAAATTTGATAGAAACAGCGAAAACATTTACTTGTTCAGTGAAAATTTTCACTGCTTGGGGGATAAGTTTCGCTAGAATCAGCGATTAGTTCTGCTGGTTCATGAGAAGCTTCCAGATTCCATAATCAACCAGGAGATTCTTCTGCTCGTTTCGGGAGACAATGCGCTGGTCCAGTGGGTTTTTTCGATGGTTCAGCGCATTTTGGCACTGGATCAGCGTTTTGTTTCGCTGACGTCTGGTTTTTTTTCCGGCGGCAGCAGCTCGTGTCAAAATAAACCATAAAATTATTCTGCTGGTCTTGGGAGAAACTGTTATCATTGCTAGCGTTTTTTTTTTGCAGATTTCCAGAGTCTCGGCCCGAAACTTCAAACACGAACAAAAGCAGCGAACCGAAGATTGGCAATGACGTTTTGGAATTTTGACAGTTTGGAACTCATGAATTACCCCATTATCGGTTTCCCGCATGGGTGATGTGGAAATTGTTGCACACGGCTGAACTTGGGAATTTTGCTACTTATTTTAATTTATGCTAAATTTCAAAATTTAAACACGAATCTACAGCGAATCGATGTGAAAACTAAAGATACACTAAAGGCACGATGATTTGATGTGCAATCTTGATCAGAATCTCGATAAAAGAGGTTTGAATTGAAAAATAATAATAAAACAAATTCTGGTCTAGAATTTAACGAAATTTTGTGTGTTTTGTAAGGCTTAATGTTATTGCACAATGGTTATAAATTTGTTTACTAAAATGTTAATTTTTCGGTTCGTCCACAAACAATCCCATGTTTGTAAACAAACGACGCCATATTGCCAATGTTGTTCGGTAGCTCATATCAGGCCATCGCCGGGGCCCTGCAGATTTCGTAACACATGTCATGTTTGCAAATAAATTCCCCCTTCATGGTTTTTGCTTACTTACGCGTTGGATTTGTTGATTTGATAAACCGGCACTGTGAGAACATGAAATTTCAAGTGAGTGGTCGATTTCACTGCACTCTACCACCCAGGGGGATGCTAAAGGCCGCCATCTTGGGTGATTGAGATTGATAACGCGCGCAAACTGCGCACAGTGAAAACAAAAATATTTCTTTTATTAATAATTCAATTTTTGTTATAAGAATTACTGTAGTAAAAGTCAAATTACACAGTAGTTAAGTTAAACGTTTCATGTAATAAAAGTACAACTTTAAATGAGGTCATCGGCTCGATGTGTGCTTAATAATCTCTACTTTAGTAGTTTATTTTGCAAATAAATTGATAAAAATCACCTCACAAACATACACTAACTTTTAAACGTACATTGCGGTAAAATTTTACATAAAAACAATGATTATTTTATTTCCATTTTATGCCTCCAGTTTTTGTACTTTTTTTTTATAGTGCGCAGTTGCTTTGTTTTGGTTCCGTAACGAACAGCTGTTCTTTTGTGCTGGAGCCGAAGTTGACATTTCCCTTTTGTTCTGGTGCCGAAGTTGACAGCTTGTGTTGGCTACTGGCGAGCTGCCTGTAGTGAGATATAGATGTCGCCCCCCTGCTACCACCCCACTACACAAATTTTGCTTTTTATTTTCACTTAGTTTCAAAAGCTTGTTGAGTTCCATCAATCAACTCGGAGATGAAAATGACAACTGTCATTTCTGCAGCTACCTCTTACAGTAGAATTTCTGCCACAGTTGTGGAGATCTACGCTGTAAACAGCGAAAAGTTTCGCTAGAATTTCTGCTGTCAAATATGTTTGCCAGTAATTAGCGAAAACAAACCAGCAGAACTATGTTGCTGGATTTGATTTTGCTCAGCCGCTGGTCTCAGCGAAAAATTTCGCTAGTTTAGTGAAATTTTTCGCAAATATCAGCAAAACCTAACCAGGAAAATCCTTCTGCTGATTTGGCGATGGATCCCCTTTCCGTGATCCTAAAAACAATGTCTTTTAAAAAAAATCTGATTTTCACGAAAAGTATTTAACCAAGTATAAAACAATGGAAAAAGACAGTGATTCGATTAATCAACTGTGGCTCCACAAAACGAGATGTCAAACACGATACTTTCTGTCAAGAAAGGTCGCAAACCAAAAATATCTCTCAATATTCACTTATTATATCAACAATCTAAATTCAATGTAAGGATCCAATTGCTACTGTTTTTAATTGGTCAAAGAGTTAAATTCGTAGAAGTGATCATTGGATAGTGACGGTAGTGATCATAAGAAAATGTCAACACTGAATAACTGACGTTTGGATTGAACATTTTTATCAAAAAATCATCAATTACTCCTCACTAGAGCCATTAGTTACAATCAACTTTTGAACGCATGTAAATGAGCCTTGGGTGAGTTCAAATTTTCTGTGGTGTATTTTAAACTTTTCAAATTGACTGTATAATTATTGTTTGATGGATTTAAAAGGAGATTTACGTCTGTTTATCTGTGAAGTCACAATTTAAATAAAGTGAATTCTCTCTGTGTCGGTTTTGAAAGGACCGTCGAATCAAAAAATCAAAGCATGATACCTAAACGAACTAAAGAATTAATCGAAACAGGAAGTTTGATCGAGGAATCGGTAATCGACAACCAGAGAGTCGACTGTAAATGATTTATTTGGTGGTACGACCCATTCTATGAAATCTCGATTAAATTTTCAAAAGGCCCTATCTGCATAGGAAACCCATGAGGGATAGGTTGTTTTGAAAATTTAATCTAGAAATGTCCAATTTAGAGAAATGGGCAAATCGAAAAAATAACCAATTTTGGAAAATGATGTATAAGAAGTTTTTTTGAGGGTGAAATGGTCAATTTTACGAAATGCACGTTCAAAGACTTAGATATTTTTTTGGGATTGCTATTTCACAGGTCCTAAGCCTTTTTTGAATCGGGAGTCAATCAACTTACGAGCAATCTATTTCGAAAATTCTTTAAATTGATCACTACCATATTTCAAAAATTTCAAAACAACCATTACATTTGATGTGACCATTTTAAGTATTTTTAGGCCTTTTCGAATGTTAGAGTTGATTTAAAAATATTCTTTTTGAAAATAGACCGAAAAATGTCACGTCCCTTCACCAAAAAATATCGAGTGATGTGAAGAAAACTTCATTTCAGGAATTTTGTTAATAAGGTCCAATAAACAAAATGATCATTTTTTGGTTTGGGTGTATTTGAATTCTCCTGACTTAAGGCGGTTTCAAAAACACCCATAAAGCTAAAAATGAAAACATTGTTTAGCGCAATGCCACCGTTGCCAGAAATTCGGCCACGGCTCGCGGAACTGCAACCTCCGGCCCCGCTGCGTGAAGTGCGGTGAGTCACACCTCTCGGAGGTGTGCGCACTGCCACGAAAGGCGGACTTGGGGGAAAACGCAGAACAAACCAAGCCGCGCGTAAAGTGCGCGAACTGCGGCGGTAACCATACCGGTAATTACCGCGGATGCGTCGCGCGCAAGTCCTACCTCGAGGAGCAGGAAAAGAGGAAGAAGAAAGCAGCAGCGTCCCACCCTTCTCAGCGAAGTACGAGTGCAGCCGTTCCTGCAGCTGGCCAGCGAACGGTTCCAGCGGACAATTCAGCGTTCCCTCCTGGCTGGGGGCGATCGTTTGCCAGCGTGGTCGCTGCCGGTAGCGGCAATGCGGCCCAGCAAGAAGTCACCGGGGAAGATCTCTTTACCCTGCCGGAGTTCTTTGCTCTCGCGGGGGAGATGATGACGCGGTTCCGGAGCTGCCGTAACAAGGCGGAGCAATTTCTAGCCCTCGGGGAATTAATGATCAAGCACATCTATAAAGGATAAAAAATTGTGATCTAGTTTTAAGCTTTCTCTATTTCTATCCCCTTTCCCTTGCAATTTTAGTAAGTTTTTTTTTTCTTATCTTTTTCTTACTTTCGGTAACCCCTTAACTACAAGCAACAATTGTTCCAAAATGGATTATGATGTAACACACAGCTGAAAGGAACTCCAAAACTCTGTTATGTATTCCAATAGAACTTATTGTTTATTGATAATTCACCAATAAAACCGAATTGAAATTGAAATTGAAAACATTGTTTATTGGACCTTTAAAAAAAACTAGATGTGTCCTGTTTGCTTTTCTTTCAGAAGCCACTTATTTATTGATCAATAATAAAACAATTGAATATAATCGATATCGACATCGACATTTCTGTAAACTTATTTTCGATTGCAAATTTGGTTTTACAAATTAAAATTTTATTCGACTTTTTTCACAGATTTTAAAATCATGCCTTTTTGGAAAAATTGGAAACACTGCCAAATGAATTTTGACCAACTTGTGCCTTCTAAAACATATTGAAAAATATGAATTTTCAAAAAAATAATTATTTTACTGAATTTATCGTTTTGTGTGACATGTCGAATTAAAAAAAAAAAACATTTTTATTTAAAGTAACTACTTTTTCTGAGAAGTCCTAAGCAATACCTATAACTTTGCTGAAGACAACAAATCGATATGTTAAAAATGGATTTTTGGATTAATTTTGGAAAATTCGAATCGCTGCCTTTCTTGGAAGACAGTATTTTACTTGACAGTTGGTTCCAAGGGGACCTTAGTTGATCTATCGCAAAATGTCAACTTGTCATTTTTTACATGAAAATTAAAAAAGTTATTAAGAATAGTTCTCTGACATGCCTGGCATGCCACTTAACTCAAAAGTCATTCGGTTCCGAACCATTTATCGTTGTAACTTGGCAAATCGGGGGAAACGATCCATGTTTAGAATTTTCTGATCGATTCAGTTAAAATTTTGTAAAATGAAGAATGCGCAAAATTATAGAAAAAAAGAAAAATGATTATTCAGTGAAAAAACATTTTGCACGAAATTACCTAGTCGTGAAAAGTCCCACAATAATCAACTCAATTGTCAATTTCTCCCCCAGGGATCCTCCAACGCTGGTCCGACTCGGCGAATACGACCTGAGCACCGAGGACGACAGCGACCACCGGGATGTGGCCGTGGCCGGGATCACGCACTATCCTCGGTACAATCGCGTCCAAGCGTACAACGATATCGCGGTGGCCAAGTTGGCCGAACCGGTACAGTTTAGTCGATTCATTCGACCGGCCTGCCTGTGGCAGCTGGAGACACTTCCGGTGGAGGCAAACGGACTGCTGACCGCCATCGGATGGGGCCAGCTGGGACAATGTGAGTACCTAGTGTGAGATTTTGTTCTTCCGTGGAATGCCGATTCTTGTTTAACCTGAGGTGGCGCTCAATGAAAGCGCTAACGCAATTGTACTTTTTGATGAGTCACGATGCTTTCGTACTTTTTTCCTCGGTGGAAAGAATCCCAGCAATTGAATCAATTGATCGAAAATAGTAAACGACGAAATTGAATGTTTTACCAGTTGACCACTTTGACCATAAACAGTAATTGCTACAATATTATCGCTTTTTTATAAGTGTAAATTTGATTACAGCATTGACGGTAAAACCATGCGCCTCCATGAAATGAGTCTCATGAGCAATTCTCTACGAAATCGGTCTTTTTTCTTCAATTTTATTTTTTGTATTTTTTAATCCGACTGAAACTTTTTTGGTGCCTTCGGTATGCCCAAAGAAGCCATTTTGCATCATTAGTTTGTCCATATAATTTTCCATACAAATTTGGCAGCTGTCCATACAAAAATGATGTATGAAATTTCAAAAATCTGTATCTTTTGAAGGAATTTTTTGATCGATTTGGTGTCTTCGGCAAAGTTGTAGGTATGGATACGGACTACACTGGAAAAAAATGATACACGGTAAAAAAAAATTGGTGATTTTTTATTTAACTTTTTGTCACTAAAACTTGATTTGCAAAAAAACACTATTTTTATTTTTTTTTATTTTTTGATATGTTTTAGAGGACATAAAATGCCAACTTTTCAGAAATTTCCAGGTTGTGCAAAAAATCATTGACCGAGTTATGATTTTTTTAATCAATACTGATTTTTTCAAAAAATCGAAATTTTGGTCGCAAAATTTTTCAACTTCATTTTTCGATGTAAAATTGAATTTGCAATCAAAAAGTACTTTAGTGAAATTTTGATAAAGTGCACCGTTTTCAAGTTATAGCCATTTTTATGTAACTTTTTTTAAAAAGTCGCAGTTTTTCATTTTTTTAAATTAGTGCACATGTTTGCCCCTAGGTTTGCCCACTTTTGAAAAAAATATTTTTGAAAAGCTGAGAAAATTCTCTATATTTTGCTTCTTCGGACTTTGTTGATACGACCTTTAGTTGCTGAGATATTGCAATGCAAAGGTTTTCAATTTTCAATTCGGTTTTATTGGTGAATTATCAATATACAATAAGTTCTTTTGGAATACATAACAGAGTTTTGGAGTTCCTTTCAGCTGTGTGTTACATCATAATCCATTTTGGAACAATTGTTGCTTGTAGTTAAGGGGTTACCGAAAGTAAGAAAAAGATAAGAAAAAAAACTTACTAAAATTGCAAGGGAAAGGGGATAGAAATAGAGAAAGCTTAAAACTAGATCACAATTTTTTATCCTTTATAGATGTGCTTAATCATCAGCTCCCCGAGGGCCAGAAATTGCTCCGCCTTGTTACGGCAGGTCCGAAACCGCGTCATCATCTCCCCCGCGAGAGCAAAGAACTCCGGCAGGGTGAAGAGATCTTCCCCGGTGACTTCTTGCTGGGTCGCATCGCCGCTACCGGCAGCGACCACGCTTGCAAACGACCGCCCCCATCCAGGAGGGAACGCTGGGTTGTCCGCTGGAACCGTACGCTGGCCAGCTGCAGGAACGGCTGCGCTCGTACTTCGCTGAGGAGGATGGGACGCTGCTGCTTTCTTCTTCCTCTTTTCCTGCTCCTCGAGGTAGGACTTCCGCGCGACGCATCCGCGGTAATTACCGGTATGGTTACCGCCGCAGTTCGCGCACTTTACGCGCGGCTTGGTTTGTTCTGCATTTTCCCCCAGGTCCGCCTTTCGTGGCAGTGCGCACACCTCCGAGAGGTGTGACTCACCGCACTTCACGCAGCGGGGCCGGAGGTTGCAGTTCCGCGAGCCGTGGCCGAATTTCTGGCATCGGTGACTTTGCGCTGCGTCCGTCGGATTTTTTGAGTAAAACCGCCAGTTTACCCAAAAACCGTCCAACGCCTTAGTCCGCCGCAGGTCTTGAAGTTTGACGGTGCCGCGATCGAAGTACAACAGGTACAGTGTGTGTGTACCTGTGACTGTTGTCTTCCGCGAGAGGACTTTTATGTCTCGCGGCGTTATTCCGACACCCAAGAGGTGCTCCTTGAGGACGGAGGTCGGGCGGTCTTGGTAACCCTGCAAGACGATCTTAACAGCGGTCTTCTGCACGGGGTCGAATGTGTAGAATTTGAAGTTTTTACGCTTCAATTTCTCCACAACCAGGTCGAAGTTCTTTTTGTCAAATGTGAACACTTGCACTGACGATTTACCTATTTTGAGGCAGTACACGAGGCCTTCCAGCTGCTCGTCAACATCGTCCGCCAACGTGTCCAAAACGAAAGTTGGTGGTGGTCGTCGTTCCTTTGGAGTAATTACTTTTTTTGGCGAAATCACTTTCTTCCGTGCACGACCATCGTCGTCGTCGTTGTCGGTAGTGCTACCGTCGGTGTTGTTGTTGTTGCTTTCCTCGTCACTCAGTCTCGCGAACTTGTTACTGGTGGGAATGTTGGCGGATGTTGATGCGCCATCGGTCGACAGATTGCCGGAAGTAGCTGAACGGAGCCTTATAGGGCTGCGGCACTGGACACGGTAATTAGGGTGTAATAACTTCGGGTCAAATCCTTTGGCGCACACACTCCCCGGCGCGATGGCGGACGACGCGGCGTTGGTTTGTTTACCTTTTTGCACACGGCCGGTAGACGAACTTCGCGGGTTTTTCGAGGCCGCACTCGAACTGCCACGGCCACGGCCGGCCCTTGGCATGCTGGTAGAGCAAACTCGCGGCTGATCCCGGTAAATTACGGCGAAAAATTTCGAAAAAACGATGGAGCACTGAGCACTTGACTGCTGCTTGCACTCGTGCGTACACGGAGGGGCAATGCAAAGGTTTAAAAACAGGAAAATTGATGTTTTCTAAGTCTCATCCAAACAGCCCACCATTTTTCAATGTCGATATCTCAGCAACTAATGGTCCGATTTTCAATGTTAAAATATGAAACATTTGTGAATTTCCGATCTTTTCGAAAACAATATTTTCAAAATTTTGAAATCAAGACTAACATTTTAAAAGGGCGTAATATTGAATGTTTGGCCTTTATGAAATGTTAGTCTTGATTTCAAAATTTTTAAAATATTGTTTTCGAAAAGATCGGAAAATTTCACAAATGTTTCATATTTTAACATTGAAAATGGGACCATTATTTGCTGAGATATCGACATTAAAAAATGGTGGGCTGTTTGGATGAGACTTAGAAAACATCAATTTTCCTGTTTTTAAACCTTTGCATTGCAATATCTCAGCAACTAAAGGTCGTATCAACAAAGTCCGAAGAAGCAAAATATAGAGAATTTTCTCAGCTTTTCAAAAATATTTTTTTCAAAAGTGGGCAAACCTAGGGGCAAACATGTGCACTAATTTAAAAAAATGAAAAACTGCGTCTATTTTGAAAAAAGTTACATAAAAATGGCTATAACTTGAAAACGGTGCACTTTATCAAAATTTCACTTAAGTACTTTTTTGATTGCAAATTCAATTTTACATCAAAAAATGAAGTTGAAAAATTTTTGGGACCAAAATTTCGATTTTTTGAAAAAATCAGTATTGATTAAAAAAATCATAACTCGGTCAATGATTTTTTGCACAACCTGGAAATTTCTGAAAAGTTGGCATTTTATGTCCTCTAAAACATATAAAAAAAAAATAGTGTTTTTTTGTAAATCAAGTTTTAGTGATAAGAAGTTAAATAAAAAAATCACCAAATTTTTTTTACCGTGTATCATTTTTTTCCAGTGTAGTCCGTATCCATACCTACAACTTTGCCCAAGACACCAAATCGATCAAAAAATTCCTTCAAAAGATACAGATTTTTGAATTTTCACATATCATTTTTGTATGGACAGCTGCCAAATTTGCATGGAAAATTATATGGACAAACTAATGATGCAAAATGGTTTTTTTGGGCATACCGAAGGCACCAAAAAAGTTTCAGTCGGATTAAAAAATACAAAAAAAAATCGAATGACCGAAATCCTAGAGAACTGCTCTCATGTAAAAAAAATAAATCTCAAGCGAATTATGTAGTGGCAGTCTCATAAAACTAAAGGAAGTATTAGACTTCGACAAACAAACAAACTATTTGACAGTTTGCAGTTTGCCTGCTCTGGTATGTTTGCCTGCATTTGTTTGCAGAAACGTCAGCCTGCATACATTTGGCTTTGTTTGCGAGTCAAACACACAAGTGCGAGTTTGTTTGTTCGTTTGCCTTAATCTTATAGCTCCTTAAGCTGCCTAACTGAGTCGAAACAAAGATGGAAACCCCAAACTTTTGAAAAATCCCAACTCTAATTGGGTCCTAAAATTAAGTTTAGATTGCTGATATTATTATTCACAACGATAAAGCTTATTTTTCTGAGTACAACGACCCTTTGTACGACCACAAAAAGTTTAAAATGGATTTTTAAATCAATTTTGAAAAATTAACCTCGCGGTCCTTCTTGACAGAAAAGGTCCTACTTGACAGCTCGTTCCAAGGGGACCATAGTTGATCCATCGAAAAAATGTTGTCTTGTCAATAACTTTTTTTGCATAAAAATGAAAAAAAAGTGATCAGAAATGGTTTTTAATCGTGTTTTTTACCGTTGTACATAAACAATTACATAAGGCTTTAGTACCCAATTGATTTTAACAGTCTGGACCGGATGCCTGATTTTTCTGTTACATTCTTATTGGAATTCCATATAAACTGTAACGGGAATCGCAGGCACCGGGTCCTGACTATTAATAGACCTGGAATTCCCAACAAAAAAAAAAGTTGAACTTTTCAAAGAGAGTACATTAACATTTCACTAATCACATTTCCCACCCTACCCATACAGATGGTGACCAACCGTCGGAACTGCACAAGGTGGATCTTCCGGTGGTCCCGAACGACGCGTGCAACCGGCTAATGTCCACGCCCCGATCCCGCCGCCTAAAGTATGGCGTCCTCCCGTCCCAGATTTGCGCCGGTGACCTGGCCGGGGGCAAGGACACCTGCGAGGGCGATTCCGGTGGACCGTTGTTCCTAAAGTCCAGCGATCCCAACTGCAACTACGACGTCGTGGGCATCACCAGCATCGGGGGCATCTGCGGAACGGCCCGAAAGCCCGGTGTGTACACCCGGGTGTCGTACTATATGAACTGGATCGAGTCGATCGTGTGGCGGAAGCAGTGAGGGGAAGACGCCAGGCTGGAATGCCCTGAAGAACTGAAAACGCTCTCGAAATCATACAAGACTGATGGTTGTGTACTTAAACGGCAGCACCCTCTGGTGGTCACTTTTTGCTTAAATTATGACATGTTTAATGTTTTTATATTTTAAAATATAAGTTTTCCGCAAAATACTAAAATCAATGTTGTTTATTTTAAATAATTGAGAACCATCAACGTTTTTCTGACACACGACCCTCTAAAAAAAATAGCTCCCTCGTTAGCTCTTGTTCTTATTGTCGTGCTCCAACAAATGATATTTTTATTCAAAAAAAAAAATCAGGGGGCAATATTTTTTCAAAAAACTTCTAAATTTTAAAAGAAACAGAAATCCAATCGACTGAAAACTATTTGAAACGCAGTTTTCCTTCGTTTAAAACCATATTTAGCACGTTTGGGATCGATTAAAAATAACACCGACCAACCAAATTTCTGCGCAGACAGGCGCAGACTCAACTCGAGGGGATGTATGAAGTTTGGAGTCTCCAGAAACACGTGCACTTTGATTTTTTCAAAAATATTTAGACAGGGCCGAATGGTTTTTCTCCAAAGTTTGTATGGAGAATTAGTGCTGTTCGCTACTCCCACATATTGCATGCATTTTTTTGCTTGTATGCAAGAGCGACGAACCGCCCTAATTCTCCATACAAACTTTGGAGAAAAACCATTCGGCCCTGTCTAAATATTTTTGAAAATTCAAAGTGCATGTGTTTCAGGAGACCTCGCAGTCATTTTTGTCATTTTTTGTTGGTCAGTGTAATTTGTGTTTTTGCGGACTGTATATCAACAATTCACCAAAAATTCAAATGATTTAACCAATTAACACAGCAGTTGCCCTAAACCCCCTTCGATTTGAGTAAAACTTTGTCCTTAGGTGTAATTTTTGTGACTGGTCACGATAGCTTGCTAAATTTTTTGAAATCTCGGACGGAGGGGTGGTACGACCCCTTTAATTTTTGAACATTCGAAAAAATACGTGTTTTTCCTCGTGGGCAAACAAACTACATATTAAATAAAACATTATAATAGGGCCAAAGCCGAAGTGTTAACAAAGAGTCTAACCTGCTCGTTCCTAATGTAAACATCAACTGACGTGAGCAGGATAGACTCTTTGTTTACACTTCGGCTTCGGCCCTTTTACATTGTTTTGCTTGATTTGTTTGTTTGTGAAGCGTTTTTGGTTTGTGTCTTGTCTAGTTTGTTTGTTTGTTTGTGATAGTCTAATGGTGGCTTTAGAAAGTTCTCTGTTTGGCAGACGGTAAATAAGCCGTAAGCAAACAATCTGTCATTATCTAGATTAAATTTTCAAAACAACCTATCCCTCATGGGTTTCCTATGCAGATAGGGCCTTTTGAAAATTTTATCGAGAATTTTAAAAATTGATATAAGTCACATACAAATTTTTCAATGGCCGACATCCAATTTCACCTTAACCCATTTTCCTGAGTGGGCCTTTCCCATCTTTTTGTCATCACCTTGTGCCATTTGTTAAAATTCTAAGCAATTTTTCTGAACCACCCTGTACCGCAAAAACAACAACAAATCCCCTTTGCGTGCGTCAGTATCGATGTAAACAAACCCACCCAAAGCAAGTTCGGCCCAGTTCCGTGCCTCTTTCGGAGCAATGGGCACCTACTGGACCAACTGCGGCCGCAAAATCAACGCCAGAATCGTGCAAAAGTCGCCAAACGTGCTGAACCTGTCGATCGAAAACACCGAGCTCGTTCAGGAACGTTTGCTCCGGTTGAAGCTGGCCGCGGCCCTGCTCTTTCTGTACGCGTTCCTCATTCTGGTCCCCACCGGGTGGAACCAGCTGTGGATTCATGGGATTTTTGTGGTTTTGCTGGGGGGTGTTGCCTACAGTTATACTAAAATTGTGAAGAATGGTAAGGACTTGGATTTATCTCGAGTTTTATTTGGTGTTTAAATTATTTATTTTATTTCAGAAAACTTAGTTCTAGTCAAAGACTTTGCCCTGCAGTATTCTACTCATTTCATTGGTGGGGGAGCCAAAAACGTACTGATTCCAATCAAACACATTCACGATGTTGTCATCAACGAAGTTTTTCATAATGTAAGTTTAGATTTCTCTAATTTTTGAATTAAATAAATGTATGTTTTTGATTTCAGCTTAAGGTAGTCTTTAGTTTGTCAGTTTTAACCAAAGGAAATTTATTTAAGAATCAACCGATCGTGACGCTGCTCAAGGTAAGAGTTTAATTCTGCGTTCAACATAACTGAAGCAATTTAATCGAACTCTATTTCTAGCACTTAAACCCTCGCGTCGACTGTTTGGAGATGATTTACAACGAGTTGCACAACATTTTGAGCTTGGAGAATGATTGAAATCAATACAATTAGCATGACAAACCATTAAATTTAGTGTTTCTTTCTGTCTATCTGCTGGAAGCGTTGCAGCTGGCGGGCCTGGTTGAGGATTTCGTGCATCGGTGGGTTGGTCCGGATGGATTGCGTCGCACGGCTCAGATCGGCCGGTCGGATGTTCTGCAGCTGGTCCAGGTTCTGACGTGGGAAGTTGACTTTGGCTTCTGCCTGAAAGAATTTTTGAGAAAATGGTTTAATTTTTATTAGTTTTCTTAATTTGCTTTTTAGAACATTTAAACAAGCGACAAGATAGCACAACCACTACAATTCAAAAACTCACCAGATTATTCGCAATTACTTGGCACTCCTTCATCAGCATCCGCTTGTAGCAAACGGACATGTCGTGCCGAAGCGTGACCACATGGTCCTGTAGCTCCTTGATGCGCTCCGATTGCTGGAAGCTGTCCATTTCCGGGTTTAAAAATTAATTTTAAAAGTTTCACAAAAGTTCGTTGCAAACCACCACACACCGCAACAGACTGTTTCGAATTCCGTTTACTGTTCTGTTTTGACCTCGTCATTCGCATTTTCTAACCAACTGTCAAAATACAAAATACCGCCCAGCGCAGTCCGAACTTGCTTCGAAACAGCTGTGCACGGTTTTTTTGACAGCGCTTTGTTTATGTGATTCATCGCTAAAAATAGCCACCCACTGCAGGCCGCAGGCAAAAAAAGTTGGGTGCGGAATTAGTAATTTTGCAGTGTTTTTTCACCCGGACGGAAAGTTGGGCATACATTTTTAATTTCTGC